>NW_020538040.1:178053843-178078615 GCF_003426905.1 Ctenocephalides felis | reverse complement strand
TTTTTTCCAAAAATGTTAATCGTTTTTAAAAAAATAATAATTTTTGGTACGGGAAGTTCCAGCAATTTGCCTTAAGGCACGATGCCTTAATTGCCTTAAGACAGAATTCCACTTACAGCTAGTTATGAAAAGTACTCAAAATTCGATATTGAGTACTATCGATACTTTCGCCACGATATTTTTTGGCATCGATATTTTGATTAGATACTTTTCAAAGTACTCAATATCGATCTTTTGCCTCGATACTTCTAACACTAGTCGTACACGAAGACCGCAGCTCGTGTTCTACACAACAAACGATCGAATCGTTTCGCAAAACCCGGTAGCAGCGGCAAGAGCGCCCGATTGCTGCTAGAACACATCGATCCGAGATTTTGATTTAGGTCCAGCAGCGCACGATCGCTGAGACTCTTTGCGAAGTTTGCAAATCCAAATCGATAAGTCATCGAATGACAATGAGTTATGTTTTATAGATAAACGATGCAATAATCAAGTATTACATAGATATCTTCGCTAATGTTTAAACTTTTAAGTTGAAAATACTTAGAAGCAACTACGTTAATTAATATTTTTAATGTTAACAAATTACCTTGGTACGTATCGAATGACACTATTCACACAGTCTTAAACATAACAACCGTGGAAGAAGTAATTCAGAGCAGAAGCAATTCATACTAAATGAAATTAGACCAACATCCAATCTAGTAATGAATTAATCAGAAAACTTACTCCAACCAGAAGGCTCAAAAAGAAATATTGGCCAGAACACCTACTAAACTCAATTTAAGCACTGTTTCTTTTACTAACACAGGAGAATCTCCTCCGTGAAGAAGACCTCTAAATAACATTTATGAGACCACATAGGTTCATAAAAATTTGTATTCCTGATTGTTTATAATGAATAAAAAATGTTGACAAATTGTCTTGTTAAAAACGAATGATTAGGCGAATGATTTTAACCATTGATGCACGGCATGGTGTCTCAAGACAAATTGCTGGTACTTTCGGAACAAATTGCTGGAAAACTTTGAAAAAATTAGGTGCTCGATTATTTTGAAGTTTTTGAAAAATATGATTTTAAAACCATTTTTTTTTATGTTTTGAACATTTTGAACTTTTACAAAGCAATCGCGCTGCATAGCTGTTTTAGAAATAAAGTATCGAAGCGCGTAAGCGACGCGTCTCTGTCTTACGGATTAACATTGGTAGAGAATCCATAAAAATGTAAACAAAATTTGTTCTTATTATTAAAATCTCTATAAATTTTTGATAATTTGATGTGCATATGTCTAACGATCATTTTTCCAAAACCGCTAGACCTGCCTTCCCAAAAATCAGTTCTTCATTTCGTCAATACAAATAAAATGTTTTTTGAAACATTCAAACCGGCCACTCCGTTCTCTCAAAAACTGAATTACCATTTTTGTTTTGTTTCTTCTTCAAATTTTCGATTTTTTGCGATTACTCTAACTTACTCTACGGGAAAGTGATAACAACTTTTACTCTTTCAAGATGATAGTATCAAATTTCAATAGTCAATACAAATATATACTAAATCATATATTTCACTCAAGAATTTTAAATAAAATACATGTAACAAACATATTTTTTGAGAAAAACGATAAAATCATAAAAATTATAATAAATACAAAAATAATTTCAAAAATATAAATTTTTGTGTGAGTATATAAATTAATAAAACATAGGAGACGGGAAAAAGTAAGACGCATCTGAATGGATAGAATGATTACTGCTATTTCCAGAAGCTGGATTTGATTTATTAACATGACAACTTTTTAAAACGCGTTTACTTTTATTTTCAGCTTTTGTAATATTTTTAGGATCATTTGTTCTCCTTGGTATCAATGATCTGCTTCGTATGTCACTCTTTTTGCTCCTAGGCGCATATTGTTTTTCAAAGTGGGTTTTTGGACTGTTACTAGTAGCATTTTTTTCAGTCACTTTACTAGGCTCACATAAATCTAACTCTGCATAAATTCTTGGTGGTTTTATTCCACTCTTCCCCTTCTTCAGTGATTTTTTTTCACTCTTCTGTTCATGTAACATGGTACCTGCTAAATCTGAAGTTGACGTATAAGCATTGCGAGTACCTAACAAAGTATCATTTCCAATGACCTGTTTGCTACTAATATTACCGAAGTTCAACACTGTTAATAAATCTGAGATAGTAGATGGAGTATCATCGTATTTTTCGAATAGATTTTTCACTCTTTGAAATATGTCAGTCAATTCAGTCCGAAACGAATCATGTTCAGGTGAACATTCTTCTGTGTGGTTTTCAGAATGTTCCTCCTGTGCATTTATCTTGGGAATACTAGGAGATTGGAGTGCTGCACAAAGTCGTTCTGCACATCCGATGCACATATTTCCGATAATAGATTTTAGAGAATCTGATGACAAAACGTAAGTGCCTACACTTGAGCAATCTGACATAGCACTACTTGGTTGAGATGAAGACTGCCCTTCGTAACAATGATTTACCTATATTTACAAATTCAATGATATACACAAATGCTTAACCAAATTGAAGTAGTTATAACATTGTTAAAAACTATAAAGTAAAGAACCTCAATCAAAACAAACGCGAAAACCATTTCTGTATATATAATTAAAAGTACATATAATTTGATTACATTGGGTTAAAATAAGTTATAATTGAAAATTTAGAGGACAAATTGTATTGCAAATCATTAATAAAGTCAATTAAATAATAACCAAAATTTACTGTTTACAAATATCTTGTTTATTATTACCTTTGTAGCATGTGATGATTTAAAAGTTTCATCTTCTAAATCATCAGCTTCAGTTATGTGAAAATCATCTGGTGGCTGTTCATCTGCCAAATAGGAACCATCGACCAATACCGTGGATGTTAAAATTGTATTTTTTACAGAAACACAACCTCCATGCTTCCTCTTCTCAATAAACTCCAACGTTTCCGATCTCAGCTCAATTTGCGCATTCGTTCCCAGCATTATTATTTAATACGCACACAAATTTTAATAAAAAAAAAAATATACAGCAACAACACTTTTGTTTCAAATTTTTTTGTCTTTTTAATATGTCAAGTTGATAAAGTATTGCCAAAGTTGATTCAAATAAAGTATTGCCAAAAACGATTTATAATAACGTATTTTTACTATTTCTGGTAACACTAAATCATTTCATGCCTATATATTTTTCTAAAAAAAAGAACATCAACAAAGTGTAAATAATTATTTTTTTAAATTTTATCTCAGACGTTTTTAATATTTTTATATAATCAATATTTTATAAAACTAACTATTTTTCTATGTACATATTTTATGGCTGAATAATTGTATCACGCAAGGAATCATGAAAAGCCCAAGTTCGTCTCAGAAAAACAGACCCAGGACCGAAACAGACACGTCTGAATACGATGCCGATGCAGCGTTTGAAGAGTTCCTCAATAGTATGCCCGAATCTGAGATTATGGAAAGTTACAAAGAAGTAACCGAAGCTCTAGCCGCGGGCGAAGCTCTGCTAAATAACGTTCCATCTTGCACAAAGAAGGTAAATAAGCGGCGAGGCCTTAGAAAAGCCTCATTTCCCAATGACACTGATAGTGATGATAGCGATTCGTCGGGAATTAACTCTAGTAGGAAACCACGTTACAATATCGACGATATTGATGATTCGGACTCTGAACCCTTTGTAAGTACTAAAAAGTACAGTATGAGCCACAGACTTTACGGTTTTGATAACATGTGGTCCGGAAAAACAAAAAAGACCAAACTGACTAGAAGGAAGGGTCCTTTCATTTTTGGCGCAGATGGAGAAGACTCCGATGGGAAGAGTAGCATCGACGATGCCCAGGACATACTTCCATTTAGAAAAGTTCATATTAACATTGTAGTAAGTATTTATTTATAAACACAATGATTGACTTTGACGACATAATAATCAAATACATTTCGTATACAGAATGCTCCTACATATAGAGAAGGCGTGGTAAAGGAAAGTCCCAGAGAGTGCACAATCGCTACCTCTCTCAAAAAGACTAAGAGGGAAAAGAGACCGAAAAGAACACCCTGCCCTTACGGAGAAGCGTATAAACATTTATGTTCCCGATGCAAGTACGACTTTAGTTTCGGGCCTGATTTTTCAGATGAAGAGTTTTCGTCATCTGATATGAGCGACTGTAGCATTATAGACGAGCCTAGAAAACAACCAGCTTTCTGCCCATAAGAAAAAATCTAATAAAACATTATCATCAAAATTGTTAGTCGGGAAATTCCAAACGCTTCATATCGAAAATTGATATTTTATATATTTTATATGTATTTTATATATATTTTAAAAATATTTTGTATAAAATTTTAATATTATAAAAATATAAATTATATTACAACTATACTATACAGATACTACAACCTTATATTCAATTTTATGCTAACTTGAAAATAAAATTCTAAATGTCAAATGCATTTTTAATATTGTACAAAAATTATACAAACTCATAGATAGCATAAAATTTAAATATTTAAAGTTTATAATAAATATATATAAATATATATATATATATATATATATATATATATATATATATATATCTAGGTGCAAGTGGCAATTTGCATCAGGGCATGTTGCGTAAATATCCCATATGTGCCAAGAAAAAATGGGATTTAACTACATTTAAAGTTGTGAAGATAAAACTTTCGGTGCGATATTTCATTATACACATTATATTAGGTTGTCAAATATCTCCCTTCCGCCTTTTTGTATTATAAACCAATAGCAAAAAAGCGGAAGGGAGATATTTGACAACCTAATATGTCCTAAATCGGTCCAATAATTTTGACGAAAACATGTGCATTCGTCCGCTAAGTATAAAGAAACGGTTCAACTGATCTTCGAGTATAACTAATAAACGTGAGTAGGGGTGACTGGGTATGGTTGTGCCACTTTTTTTATTAGTCCACATCCGAGGAAAGGTTGTGACAGCGATTTCGTCAATAGTGGCAAGCATAAAAAAAAGTTAAAAACAATAGATACAAACACCAAAATGGTTTTGTAATGACTTTCAGTTTCGTTAATAACAATAATATGTTACACAAGACAACATAAACATTTAAACAAAGCTTATGAATAAAATATAATCAGATATAACAAAACATAATTTTTTAAACAAAGTTAACAAGAATTCTGAATGAATTTTCCTTTTCCTTTATCTTTCGTATGTTGTCTAAGTCAGGTTAGATTTTCTTTATATGTTTAATCTTCACCGTACCCAACGCACTATTATGAAAACAAATCATCATTGTGACTGACAATAAGCTAAATTATCTAAACAAAAACAAATTGTTGGTAAATTACTACTAATGTTCAACTTACGGCATTATAACAAAAAAGTAATCTGTCTGTATACAATTAACAGTTATGATTAAAAGAATTCGAACATGAAAACTTATTTTTGACTTTTTAAAAGCAATGCGGTCTACAGATCATGTTAATGTAAGGCACTGACTGAAAGCAATAATGGGAGCTTATTCGAACTTACTACACCTTTACCCCCTTGGACGCCATCTCAAAATCAGTAAAGTTTAGCTGTTATGACCACTGTCCCTACCGTACCCTGGCACAACCGTACCTAGTCTCCCCTGCATTGCAAGTTTTATTCGATTTTTTTATATTATATTTAGTTTGTGGCTTTTAAATACTTGAAATGTCAAGTCGAATCAGCAATTTTAGAGAAAACGTCGAAGATCAAATTTTGGCTCACATACGCCCTGTTTTCAATTTTGACGTCTCAGAACGACTTCAAACGTAGAGATAATAAAACAATAGTAGTTCTCTTTTAAAAAATTGAAACTAAAAAATATTTATAAGATATAAGCATCGCAAGCGCCGGGTACTAAACCTAGACAATATTAGAATATAATATATTCATAATCATGACTGAAGCTATTACGGAAATTTTCCTGTCTCATCTGCATATTCTGTTTCAGTTATACAAAAACGACACAGTGCCAAATAGAAAAAATATATCGCGAATGGGTGGAGAACTGTCATCGCCAAATTCGTGGCGAACCCGGCGGGAATTGAAACGCTGCGTCCATCATGCCAAGGACAGAAATCAACGGGTCGAGCGATCACACAATTAACAACTGTCCAAAAGATTTAACATGAAATTTTACGTTAAAAATCGTTTGATGAAATACGAACTCATTCAGACAAATACAAAAGTCGCCTCGAGGATCACCCAAAGTAACTTGCAAGTAAACTAAGCCACAATTCTACCAGAGATTGAAAGATTAAAAAACAAGTTTTATTATATATTAAGTTCTGTCAATTTTAGAATCACTGACATTGATCTGTGGATTTTGTATTTTTGAAGCCAATTTTCTATTCTTAAAATTTCACTTGTTATCCAATTGGGATAGGTGTAACAATTATTGTTTAATAAACAAAAATTGATAGATACAAATTAAAATATGTGCAATTGTCACCCAGTCTATGAACAAGTAAGACTTGCTGAAACGATTGCAAGATATGTTTAGAATGCTTATATAATTAGCATTAGGTTATTAAGTTATAGAAGAGATTGGGTACGGTTGTGCCAGAATACGGTAATGACATTCGTATAACTATACTGATTTTGAGATAGGGTCTAAAGGAAAAAAATGAAATATGTTTGTTTGAACAAGTTTCCATTATTGCTTTCAGTCAATCCTTACATTTGATCTGTAAGCCACATTGCTTTTAAAGAGTCAAAAGTAAGTTTTTATGTTCGAATTCTTTTAATCATAAGTGTTAATTGTATACAGATAGATTACTTTTTTGTTATTTTGCTGTAAATTGAACATTAGTAGTTATTTAGTTGCTGATGTGAGATAATTTAGCTCAGTTATAATGATGATTTGTTTTCACGCTACGTTTGAGACAAATTTTGTGGGTATGGTTGTAACATGTATTTCTTATCCTATTCGAGTGAAGATTAAACCGATAAAAAATCTGACTTAACTAAGATAAAATACAAAAGAAAAAGAAAAAGGTAGATTCAATATAATGAGAACAAAAGATTTCACAAAGAATTCCTGTTTACTTTGTTTAAAACATTATGTTTTGTTATATATTATATTTTATTCATAAGCTTTATTTAAATGTTTATGTTGTGTTATGTTACATATTATTGTTATTAAGGGCAGTAAAATTCGTCATAAACAAATTTGGTGTTTTGGTCACAACCGTCCCTCGGATTTGGACGATTGTGCCACTGGTCCTTATTTGTATGATTTGATGATATGACTAATACATCGTATTTAAAGTATACTATTTTTTACCTATTTTATAACTTTCTTTTATCATGATTACAAATATTATTAACCTAACTTTAAAATTTTTAAATATTCCATTTTTTCTACTAATTTAAAAAAAAAATCTATTACTCCATGGGCGTCATAAAACGTTCGCGATCCCTCACAGGGCCAATGGTCACAATATCTGCTAACATTCATCGCACGTATTAAACTAATCAAATATTTCAAGCACACATGCTCGCATACAGAAAATATGCGATATTAAAATAGGGATTTTCACATTACAAAACGCCGCGAGAGAATGGGGAGCGCGGTGGCTAATTTGAATGGTACAGAATTCTCTTACTGATCAGAACGTATTTTTACATTTATTTAGACTAACTGGATGAGAAAAATGTTTCTTGTAAAAGTGTCAAAAATATAATAAAAATTGATATATAAATTTATAAATATTGCAATTGGTAGAAATAGTTAATTTATCCTACGGTCGAAAAAAATTTAATATAAATGGAAGGTGAAGTTTAGTGACAGATACAGAAAATATATCTTTATGAAATCTGACTTCAAAGTTTGAAAAAAAAATATATATAGCCTCCAAAATAAAGCTCAATTAGTTGTAAGTGACATTTTGTCTCAAAGCAAGATACATTAACTTCACGGCGTATGTAAATAATTGATTTAATAACAATTGGGAGTTTGCAACTATTGAAATTGTCACAATAAAATTTTAAAAATTTGACACAACCACACTTTGATGGCTGGTAAAGTTTCATCAAAATAGACAAAAACATACTTTTCAAAAATTAATTACGAAGAAACGCCCCGACCGACTTTTACCAAAAACAAATGAGCAGATATTTCTAACTGGTATCTTTCGCACCAGAAAATTTAGCCAAAACATGGATGAACAATTTTGCACTTTTTTGCTAATTCTAAGGAAATGACTCAGCCGATCGTCATGCAAATGTGAGTTCACATCGAGTTTTAAAAAATTTTGAAATCGGTGTAGCCATTTTTATGGAAACGTCGACGAGAGGTCAAATTTCTGTTCACATTCACACACACATTCTTTTTAAAACCATTCAAAATGACATTAAATGTGGAAAAACTTAAAATTAACAAGTAGAATCATCTGGCGAAAAATAAAAATTAAATCGAAATACATATTTGAGAAGAATTAAATTATATTGTATATGTTTATAGAATAACTGTTTACTAGAAGAATCGAATATAAATTATTTGTAAAAATAATTACTGTGATTTTTCACACTAGACAATGTGTCTGATACAGTATATGTGAACATATATTTTAATAAATAAGCTAATTGAGATAAGAAACGGTCTTTTAATCACAACAAATCGCAAATATCAAGTACTTAAATAAAAACGTAATATAGAAATAAAACATTGAAACATAAAATATTTAATAATTTTTATTCAAAATAAACGTGAAAGGCAAAAGCAACAAAATATTTATTGAAAAAAATGTTAGTTTCAAAATGACTAAAATTCAAGTATGTTTCTTTTCAAAATGTACTAAAAAAGTTGCATTAATGCAAAATAATGTAGATATGGCAATTTTCATAAATTTCAGTAATGGTTATAATCATTTAATAATTGTAGTTATTTAATTCTAGTAAAGTCAAATAATACATACCTTGAACCAAACGCATATCATATTTGAGTATCAATCACCATTTACATCTGCTTACCTTTCATTATTCATATTGCTGCAATGAAGTAATTTAATAATAATACATTATGTACACACGAGACACCTGTTTTGCTTCGCCGAAAAATATAAAAAGAGAACCCTATCGCTAGTTAACATATCAATACGGCAATAAGCTTGTAACGGGGTCATAAACAATGGTATATATAGACAAGATTAGAGTGTTAGCGCACTTCTTGTCAGGGAACATGACTTATAACATGTGTGCCAAACCTGCGGCTCAGGGGGATAAATTATAGGTCCTCTTCGAAAACTAACTAAACTCGATCAATCTAACTTATGGAAAAATTGCATTGTAGAACTAACAAAAAACTTGTGAGTAGTAAAAACGACGAAGAGAGTTTTCCACACTTTACTTCCACTATTTAGATTTATATCAATAAAAATAAGATCGAATAATCCGTATAAAAAATTGATTATGGATTATGCTATTGAGCGTGGTTTAAAGGTTCGCGAGTAAAAGGTTCACCAAGGATATCTCAAAACCAAGAAAAGTTAAGAGTTTTTTAATAACAATATTTGGAAGTAGGGGAAAAATATATAACCATCCACCACATTGATTCTTACGATGTCGGTATCGGGAGATAAACGGCAATGTTCGAAAGTCCATAATAAAAACATTTTTTTCGTTAAAGGACCAACTGAATCTTTACCCTGGCAAATGTGTCACCAATAATACACAGTTTTCCGCTATTTTTGTACTCGGATTTATAATAGTATGTATTGATAAAATCAAGTTATCTGTATATATAGTTTAAATGAAAATTTCAAGATTGATTCTATATGAACAGAATGAGTAATTAATGATTTCGCAATCATATACATTTAAATCTTTCATAACCTAACACTTTGCATATTATTCTTTAAAGTTGTAAGATGGCTTCATATCACCTAATAATTAAAATAAAATAATATTGATATCATTCTTGAATTGATTTTAGTGTTTATAAAATTTTTGTCAAAAGTGGCACAAATTACTTTATTCTATTTCAGAGGATTTATAATATTTCTGGCATTTTATAGTACCTAATTTATTTTAGTTTATGATAACAAAACCAATTGCAATTTTATTTAAAAAATATTTTACAAACTAATTACTAAAAAATAATTAAATCCTTGCTTGCTCAATTCTGTTTTTCTAAGCAAATTGAAAAGTGCTGGTCGGGAGACCTCAAATAATAGACTTCTCTTCGTGGGGTGATATCTATTTTTTCTATTACATTGTCTATTTCCTTTATAGATCTTTTTGAGCGTTTACAAGACATTACTTACGGTATCTTCGTTGCTATTTAAAAAAAAATTAAAATAAATAAAAACCTACTACTCAACTACATAAATCGCTCCTTTTCAAATCGATTTGGACACCTCTGCCTTTTCCAACTCGACTGATTCGAATGTTAAAACATAATACAGGGACAGACAACAATGAGACGAAAAGAGATCAACCGAGCAACGACAGCGGCCCACATTAAATACATCCCCTGTTGACATTTGCACGGGGTGAGCATTGAAACAAATATGTCACCAATTTATTAAAAATTAAATAATTGTTCTCTTCTTCTAGCAGAAAATTAAAGACATTTTGAAGCATCAAAATAATACTAATTTTTAACAAAATTTTTATCGCTTGCATATAGACAAAAGTTGCAAAGTGGTTGACAAAAGTTGCAAAATGCAAAGTTTCAAGGTTTCTGAACAAGAAAAAATAATCAAAAGTTATGGTAAAATTTATTAAAATACCGCTTTTTCATTATTAAAAATCCCTCAATTACCCTAGCAATTATTTTACAATTATTATTTTCTAACTAGATTTATTAAGACTTTTGCCACCACTGAGTATGAACTCGCAACATGTGAACATCCAAAGTCGCCGCGATGAATGAGCAAAGTTTTTACTCAAAGCGCAACCCCTCTATCGACAAAAGGGTTGCGAATTCAACACGCGCTTGTAACACGGCAATGCGAAATATAATCATATTACACTATTTCCATAAATATAAAATAATTAATTAGATTTTGAGTTAAAATCAAATTTTAATATCAATTGAGTAAAAATGTTTTAGAATGAAATAATGGTATTAAATTAAAATAACTGAAACTTAAGCACAAATGCAAGCCCTAAAAAATATTTGCATCAATGGATGAACATTTTTAAAAAATAATAAAAATATTTGCTATTCACTTAAATCCTAAAAATTATTTAAGAAGCTTAGTAAATCTCATATATAGCGTCAAATTCTCGAATAAAATAGAAATGTTATGAGCATGCTATGTTACGGGTCTATCTTCGTATGAGTTGGCAGTGACAAACTGTTAAAAAAATGAATTGGCTACGCGATCAGACGTTGTACACATGAAACCTAACCTCCAAAACGCACAAATATCAAACAACAATTTTGTCATAAGTGCAACTTTCTGATATCTCTTTATATACCAAAGATTATTTTTTATACCAAAGATTAATTTGACAATATTAGCATTTTTTACTCCAAAGTAGTTCAATTAACCCTCAGTCGTAAAATTTCACCGCACTTAAATCACACAATTCAGCGACTTTTAGAGCATCAATTTAGTTTCATTTCCCTCAAATGTCTGGTTCACGTGTGAAATCTATGCTGTTTCAGAATAATCGCGGTGCTCGTCGCTATAAATGACAATGCTCTCTTTACCGGGCTAATTTGTACCCTGCCTCTTGCTGTAAAGCGAGGGCTGGTAATAAAATTATAACAGCTAGAAAACTAAAAGCGACTGTTCAAATTATTATTATTTTTTTATTAATTTCATTAATACTTATGAACGTATTTCGTGATTCATAATCAAGATCAATTGATATTTGCTAATGTCTTTATAAAATTTCAATATATTTTTGTTCAGATAAAAACAACGGTTTAAAAAAAATTCATAGGTAAACTAGTAAGCTTACCAACGAATGAGTTTGTATAAATCTAGTGTTAAATTAATTTTATTTATGTTTTCAATTATTTTTTATATTGTTTGAAATGCCATTTTATATGATATATTGAATTCATAAATATATTAAAATAATTAGCACTTATTGCTAATTTGCTCATTTTTCTGACCTAATACATTTTTGAAAAAAAAAGAGCAAAAAGCACTAAACTAAAAAGCTCCAAGATATCAATTGCAGTTTTATGTACACCTTTTTAAGATTTCAATTAGTTTTATACTCTTAATAAAAATGTTGTTAAAAATAATTATATAAAATGTTTAAAAAATATTTTCGATGCACTTCGAATTACGGGTGGTCCATATAGTGGTCCTAGTGATCTAGTGATCTTACGGTTTAAATATTTCTGTAAATAAAACATATAATGTATTATACATCGTTAGAAAGGTCTCAAAATTCTTAGTTATATCGCAAGTTCGAATTCCGCACGGTGTGGCCTACAGGCAAGTTGCTATCGATAAATTCCAACCACACTATAGTTGTAAATATTTTAAAGCAAATCTCGACACTAATTTTTTCGTAAAAGTAATGATCTTTTATATCATATATTACTCAATGCAAGCCTGATAAATTATAATTAATGATTTACTTGCTCGTTGCATCATCCAATTTATTTCAACAAAAATATTGAAATTTCATAAAGCGTCCTATATGAATTATATGATTGCTATAATTCTATAAAATTATATAATTATATAAATCACAAAATATCATTGAAAATAAAATTTTACTGACTAGCTCAAATAAAAAAAATCGCAAATCTATTCAAAAAAATAGATGCAATATTTGTAAAATTAGCTGTAAATTATTTCACGGTTTTTATATTTTATGCCCTATATTACTAATAAAATATAAAATAGTATTATTTAATTACATATGCTGAATTTTGAGAAAAATATCACGTCCATTAACTACAACTTTCACACTATTAGTAATAAAAACCTACAAAAAGTATTTACTCATCAAAGAAAAATGCTTCAGATATTATTATATGAATCACGAAATACGTTTAAAGTATAAATGACCATTTAAAACCACAATGAATATAATTCTAGATAAAATTGTACTCGCTAACTGAACTACAAAAAATCGCGCAAAGTTGAATTTAAAAAATAGATGCATCATTTGAAATTTTTTCTACAAAATTTTTTGGCAGAATTGATATGAAGAAAAATTTGGTACGATTTTTAAAAAATTTTTTGGTATCCACACTATTAGCAATAAAACCTACAAAAAGTATATACTCAAAGAAAAAAGCTTTAGATATTCATATTTAATTAAATAAATTACGAAATAGGTTCAAAGTATTATAGACCATATAAAACCACAATGAATATCATTCTAGATAAAATTGTACTCGCTAGCTGAACTACAAAAAATCGTACAAAGTTCAATTTTAAAAAATAGAGGCTATAATTGATTTTTTTCCAGAAAAATAGGTAAGAATTCATGTAAAAAAAATATTAATACGGTTTCTTAAATTTTCTTATACAAGTTGCTTTGAGTAAAATATTGACCAAATGTGACTCTAGTCCCAGTATCGCGTGCGTTACCGTCCGCGCCTGGGGTAAGTGCGGTTAACATATTTTTCACCGCTAGCCGAACCGCCCCGCCCATATCGCGACCGATCGGCGGTTCGCCGAAGCGTAAAATTGACTTTAATATGATTTTTATTCATACAGACGGCATTCATTAATTTGCCGTATATATGTCACAGAAGCTGTGCGTAAAAACCACTTCATCCATAATAACACCTATATTACATCATATCGTTTCATTGAACGCATTTACATATAATACAAAAGGCGAACTGAAATTATTCCAGTCGATGCGATTAGCGCGGGGTGAATGGTTTTTTGTCATTGCTAATATCGCACATTGATTATTTTGATACACATTACGGGATTATTGAGAACAAAAATGGAAATAAAGAATATTACACATGGATATATGATTTTTGCATTGTCGAGCAAATTAAAGTGTTTCTGAAATGTAAAAACTAAATGCTGGTATTAACAATCAATGGATAATTTATATTTTAGTAAGTATTTATAGATAGTTTAAAATAAATAAAAATGTATAAGGAAGCTAAGATCATGTACGATACTGAAATAAAATTTAAGCTCTATTGGACATGTAAAACCGTTCTGCATAATATTGTTCCACAGTCCGACGCAATATACAGAACTGTGCAGGTCCATCATTTTTGACATGTAATATAAAATTGTACTATCATAAAATATATAGCTGAATGTACTTTGTATAGTTTGTTATGAAAAATAAATAAAAAATAAAAAAACGGTTTGCGTTATTATTATCGACTAATTTTAAATTTTGTATATCTGCTTTCGTTTCCAATTTATCAATCTTTGATAATGTATAACAATTTTTGTGATTGCTAAATTGTTGAAATAGTTATCTTTAAAATAGCAAAAAATCACACCTGGGGTTAATTGAAACAAAACCTTGAGGCTAGTTGTAACAAACAAGAATAACATACAGAGTGGAGATGATTGGGTGTAATGTATAATTTGTTGGATATATACTTTATCTTTTATTTGTATTGATCGTAGTTTACGTTGACTTAAGAATTAGAAAACATGTCAGTTTTGTCAAAAATTAGCAAAGAATAAATTATCAAAGGTATTATTGTGAATTTTTTGTCGGGACTACTTGCCCTATTAAGAATTACATATTTTTACTGGATTCGGTAAGAGAATAGTTACGGCATCTTTTTGTCTTTTGATCTTTATTGCGTAAAAATATAATCAGTTGATCGCAAGAATAAAAAAAAACTGTTACAACAAGCCCCTATCACACCTATAATTGATCTTTACAAAACGCTGTAGATTATTATTGTAAAAAAATTTTTCCTCGTCCTATCCAATTTACATTTTAAATTTTATATAACTCTTTTATATGAAAAATATTAAAAATCTATGCTCTATATTTCTAATTGCCTACTATTTGAGATACCCTGACATTCGACAGCTGATTCTGAGTGTTTGCACGTGACTGGATTGTCATTAAAGCGAAATAAGGGGAACCGCTGAGAAACATCATGTACATATAAATAATTGCAGCAGTGATATATCAACTAAAGATACTCCATTCAAAATAATAAATACTTCAAGATATGTTATGGTCATGAATAATTTGACTATCCAATATCTACGTATTCAATTACTATTATAGCAGCATTTTTTCGAATTGCGGAATAATAATTCGCTATCCAAAGAACACATGAGATCTAAATCACCGTCAGATGCTAATAATTCAATATTCCATTTTATGGAATCATAATCAGATAAGAGTTAAGTTATTTCTATACCTTAATATTAAATAAAACACAAGCGCAGCCATTCATTTATTCACAGAATAAATAATATGCAAATCGCGTAACATATTTGTTTCGTATTATTTAACAGCGCCTTTCTTCTCGTGATTCAGCTTCTAGATCTTAAGACTTCTCATACATGATCTTCGTGCACATGATCGCAAAAATCTTCTATAATTAATTTAATTAACTTTATCACCATTTCAAATTGAAAATGTACTTTTGACATAGATAAACAAGTGTATTTTACTGAACTTGAAATTAATAATAAACTTTAAATAATATTAACCCTTTCCTCGTACATTTCAAAAGTAATACGTATTATGTCACCAGAGCGGCGGCATACGAGAGGAAAGGGTTAATCACAATTATTTAATCTCTTGTTCAATAATATTAGTTAATTAATTGATTACTTCAGGACATTTAAAGTCCTTTAAAATTTCACAGATAAGTAACTACAAAATTTGTGATTTTGTACAAGTTTACATTCGCGAGTCATTTTTAATAAGCTTAATGTGAAAGATTTGCATATCACCACTATTGTTTAGTTTACGAAACCTCAATATAATTTTTAAATTATTTTAATTGTTTTGTAATATGTATTGTTAATTTTAAGTTAGATTCAGAAGTTTTTTTTTATATAACATCTATAGCACAGGCCTACAATTTTTTTTTTGTTTGGTGCATCAAATGTTAGAGCTGATTCTTATAGTATTTTTCGCGCTGATTTCAAATTTGCAAACCATTTTTTTGTATCAGCTCTAGTTTGGAACTTGGAAAAAAGTTGCCAAAACCAGGTCCATTCTAGGTCGTCACGAAAAAAAACTTTTCACAGTGTCAACTAATGTCCCAACTAAGGCCGAATGGCTCTTGTAAGTTTGTATGTACGAGTAAGCATATCTCATTAAAATAACATTCTGAATTGTATTACTATTTTGTACTTTCATTCCTTATATATCGTATATATCATATCTTGAAAACTAAAGCTCATAGAAAATAAACAATGTCATTTTTGAAATCAGCGCCCCAAATATACTTGAAAACAGCATTAAAACCGTTTGCACTATTTTCTTTGTTGGCCTGTGTAATTTGATATAAAAATGTACCCAAGAAATTCATATATTGCATTGGTTAAATAATGTAGCTATTATCTTATAAAATCCCTTTTAAATAAGATATTGTATGTACCTGGTGCCTCCTCGCCTATGGGATAAAAAGAACCAGCTAATATTTTTTGAAAAACAGACTACTACTAACTTGACCAACTTTTTAGTCACCTACATTAAAAAAAAAAATAAGTACCCAAAAATTAATCTACCAAAGAAAAATTTATTTTTACATAATTATTTCTACCGAAAAATCTCAAGTTAAAATCAACTGACGATTCCAGCGACTGGTGTATTCAAAAATATATTTCATCAAGGCAATCAAAAGCCGAAAACGTTATCCAAAAACAAAAATAATTCGTTCGACGCGCCTATGACAGGACATTCAATTGAGGACGTATTTTTATTTCTGAATGTTTGATGTATTGCTTGTTATGGATATCAAACATAAATGAATAATGCAGGTTCGCTCTTCCGTGATTGATTCTTGACTAATTAATACATGTCGAATGATTCATTCTCAGACAAGCGGGAAAGCATTTAATGATACAACTGTCATTGGAATAAATTAAACCGTGAATAGATTTTTAATATATATATAGTTCAGATCGAATGGTGAAACTGGTTTAAGTAATAGACTTCATTAAAAATATTGTATTAAATTAATCTAATCATTTGGTGAACAAACCATTCCATACAATCAAGGCGAACAAAATATTTCAAAAAACATTAAAAAAGTTTTCATAATGAATATAATAAAAATCAATTTGAATTATTCTAATAAATGAAAGTGTTTCTCCAAATTTTTTAGTTTGATTTTAAAAACAACTTAAAATGTTGTATTACATTTGTTGTATTGATTTTTTAAGTATGTACTCGAAAAGTACTCATAGAACTTTAGGCACACGACTTCAATGCCCTTTTCTTGGTGATTCGCAGTTGTTTTTCTTTTGAAATGCAAAAAACAAATTGATTAACCCCATAGACCTTATAATACATTTTATATTTTATTGTAAGGTTCATCATTAACCCATATAGAAAGATCACATTGTTTCGCGCAGGAGTGACACTGCTGTACGAAACAGCGTTCTGCCCAGTAGCGCTACTAAGCCCTGCACAAAAACATATGTTAAGATTTTCCAATCATTTTGAATGAGAATGTATTTAAAAAAATACGTTTCTGAAAAACTAAAAATCACAATGAAAAATTAGAATTCTCAATAACTTAACTTATCAGTCAGCAAATTGCAAATTATATTATTACTAAAAAGCAATAGGGTAGAGCGGCGCTTAAAAATCCACGGGTGAAAAGATCCACTATCGAGATTTCAAAAAAAAGTGAAGTTAGGAATTTTTTAACAACTATATTTGAAAGTAGAGAGAAAAAATAACCAGCCATCGGGCAATTTTCAAATTCATAATAAAAGAATCAGACAATTTGATGTCAAAGTTGCACTTTGACTTTTATTTTTGAAATAAAAATTAATATTAGTAGATTCCAGTTCCAGTAACTCCACGTTGAAAGATACAGAATAATGTTAAAATTCACTTGATTAATGATCTCAATTCTGTATCACTCGGCGAGTGATGCCAGCCATTTTAAATCTAAAAAGTAAATACTCATTTCACAGCTGTTGTAGGGGAGAATGACCTAATTCGAAACAGACAATTTGCTATTGAATCAAACCCGCAATATGATCGAATAAGACTGGTTAGTACTTCGACAATTATGCTCCGTCATTGTCAGTGCTCTATTTTAACTCTTTGCACACAATAAAATAATAGATAAATAGATAATTAATTCATCTAGTACATAATTAATGTAATAATTTATAGATAAAATCTCAATCTGATGTAAGTAGAAACCTGATATGACACTACTGCTGGATATCAAGCTGACCAAGGTGGATATCGAACCCACCAGTAATTTCTAATCCATGTTTTAGATGGTCACTATAATATTTGATATTATTCTCACTTGATATCATATTTGAGATCTATAATTTCTAGTGAAAATCTGATATCACTTTAGCTTGATATCAAGTTGGCTAAGGTTGATACCAGACACACTGGTTGCTAATTCATGTTTTCGATGACCACTCTAATATTTGATATTATTCTCATTTAATATCATATTTGAGAACTATAACCTTTAGTCAGAATCTGATACTACAACTGCTTGATATCAAGCTAAAGTGGATATCAAACCCAGAACCAGTAGTTGCTAATCCACGTTTTCGATGGTCACTTTGAAATATTTTATTTTATTGTCACTTCATATCAAATTTGAGAGCTATATACTCAAGTGAGAATCACCTGATATCACTAACTTCCTGATATCTGGCTGGCTAAGATGGATATTGAACTCAAACCCAGTGGTTGCTATTCCACGTTTTCTTAGCCACTAAATTTTTAATATATCTAAGTTTATCTAGCAACCTATATTAACCCTTAATACTTTGAAATGATCTCTCATAATAAAAAAATATTCTGAACGATCTGAACGCAAATTCATTCTTAATTGACCATATAAATGATAAAGACAAAACAAAAAAGTAATGCTTTCATATATCATGTATCACATTTGAAGTTTTTTCAAACTATTTTTATTATTTTTTTCCTATTATTTATTTCCGCATATCTGATAGTTATCGTTTGAATTGTTATTTGCTATAACTGGGAATAATTTTTTATAAATAAATAAAGACGAAGACTACATTACAAAACCAGTATATTAATCAAATATTACCTTATAAACAAACTTTTATTGAGTGCAAAGATAATAATTATATCAAAAGAGAACTGGTGTTTTGCAATACTCCAAGGGCAGTCTATAGAGCATAAAGCTCCTATATGAAAATTCTGAGAATTGCAATTCTAAGAACAGCATGTTATCATTAACAGTTATCAAGTAGAAAAAAAATTCGTACACAGTTTTTGAATTGATGTCGTATCTGCAAAGATGTGTAAATACTCAATTCGCTTGTTACAGATTGTCAATAAGACTAATGATAAGGGATCAGGGAAGCATTTGAAAATGATAGTTTGTAAAAAAAACTTTTATTAAATTAATGAAGTAATTTTTTTATCTCAAATCTGACTGAAAAATTACATAAGCAGCTGTAATTATTATTTTAATGAAAATAATAAACATGAACTTGAATCTTACTGAACTATTCCATAAGCAGCTGTAACGCAGGTAATAGTAAAACTATGATATACATAAAATGTTAATTAAAAATTTACCCACACAATTAAAATATAAATCAACAAAAAAATTATCAAAATCTAAGTTCAGTACGTTTGCATTAGTTGCAAAAATGGTAACCTTATGACCAGGTTTATGAATAAATTTAAATCGATTTAAATTGTAAACTACCAAATGCAAACAAAAACTAACCCCTGAGCATAAAATCGAAGATTATCTCAATAGCAAATTATCGTCACCCCTTAATCTCCCGTCAATACTTAATATAGTTAAGTATTGCACCGAAACCTATCATCTACTTATATATATATAGAAAATTAGAGTGAAATAAGAAACAGTCCTAAGCAATAATTTAAGTTAGAAGGCAAACGCTATTTTTAATTTCGTGGGCCATTCATTCACCGTCGCCTATAACGCGAACGATACAAGGGTATCGAGAACTGCTTATTAAGCAATATATCCATCTCAAATGATTTGGGGAGTCGTAATGTATTGTAACATCGCGATAATCGAATTCTATGCAATACAAAGATTAAAAACAAACACGGTACTTAATATGCTTATTGCATACTCAAAATGATGAATATACTTTAATCTAAACCTCCTATTTTTGTTCACTGCTTTTAAATTCTAAACACCCAGGCACTTAGTATGTAGTTCGAAAACTAACAAAAATCATTTCGGACAGCCTGATATCAAGCAGTAGTTACATCGGTTTTCATTTGGAAATATAGATGACAATATGTTTCCAAATGACAATGGACCATACCTGGCACATCTACACTTTTTTTTTGAAAAAATCGTTCATTGCCTATTAATTCATTAATCTCAAAATCACTGGAATTAATCAGAAGATTTTGTATTTTAAAGTCCATTTTCCATAAAAAAATTACCTCTTATCCTATTTAGGTATAAAAATTATTGTATAATAAAGAAAAAAATAGGATAACCGTATTGTATATATCAGTGATTAATACGATTTAACAATATTTCTGAAATTTTCTATTCGCAAACTCTGCAATTTCTAACAGTTATGTATGCTGATAAATTATAAATATGATAAAAGACGAAAGATAAGTAGTAAATTAAAGATTTTTAAAAAAAGGTCAAAAATTTAGGAAAAAACTAATGTCAGAAATATCTGATTAATTATCAAGTTATAACAGAAAAGGATGGGGAAGCTCTTGAATAAGTTTGTTCATTTTTTTTCATTTTTTATTTATATTATTAACAGGAATTAGAACTGGGTTAATAGTCTGGCTTTATAAATCTATTTGCTGAATTTCTAATATTACAATTTCTGTATCACTTATAATTTATTGATGCAGTAATGCCGGGAAAAAGCAGCATAATGCTGTCTATATTTCCAAGTGAAAACTAGTAAAACCAAGTAATGTCTCTAGTACTGCTTGACATCAGGCTGTCTGAGTCGGGTATCGCACCTGAAAGTTCTGATTGAAAGCCCATAGCTCTAATCACTAATAAGAGCTCGATTAGAGCCCATAGCTCTAATCTACACAAGGAAACCCTGTTTCAGTAATGATGTAAAAAAAAATTAGTAAAATTAAAAGCACCAAAAATATGTACACCTATTAAATACTCAAGTCTTTAGTAGGAGCTGCAAATATTACATTAATGAAAACTTAACAAATACTATAAGTGATTACGTATTAATAATGTGGTTTTATAGTTGGCAACCCAAGCGGCCTTATCCCTATTGAATCAACTTTTAATAAAATAATTACTGTAATTCTGATGAATTTTTAACCTGGTTAGTTCATTCATGCTAATAATATAATATATCTCATTCAATTGCTCCAATATTATCAAAATACTTTCTCTACATGATGTAATAAAGTTACTTTACTAATTAATTATGTTAACTAAATCCCTATACATTTTATGACACATTCGGGTTCATGAAGTCACTTTACATCGCCAAAATATTTGTTTCCACCGAACACTATCCATGACGATGGTGTTCTAGTGCGATTATCGAGTAATCTTGAGCTCTAGGCATCGACCCATCGGCGCAATAAATAACTTTAGCATAATATATTAAATAGTCTCCCTTCCCATAGAGTACTCGAATCTTGCGAGCAATGATATATATTCGGCCAGCTACATTTGGAATTTGGTTTTTATTGATTTCTACGAGTTCGTAATCCGCGGCCGATTGAATATTGATCAAGCAGTTAAATATTAATGAGTTTGTAAGAAATGAGATTAATAGATAGTAATTAGTAGTAATGGTAATAAGGATTACAAACTCTGGTATACTTCTTTTAAGGTACAGTTACAATATTTAAGCAAAACTGCTCCACCGTGGTGATAGCTATAAAAAATTGTATAAAATGTTAAAAAATGTATTTGATAACTCTACGTTTGGGCTTACTTCCTATCAGACATTCCAGGTTTGATCTCAGCTTCGGACAGCCTGATTTCAAGCAGTAGTGATATCGGTTTTCACTTACTAGTAAAGATAGCAATGCATTTTCAAGTGAAAATACTTCTTCGGGACATTGTTGCAATATACCAATTAAAAAAACAAACGTGGGCTTATCTTCTGGGCTTCAATTTCAAAAATAAACTATACCTATCTCAGATATCAAGAACAATCAATGGTTTACCTACTAATAACTAATTAAACAATTCTTCACAAAGTTGTACATGACAAAATGCGTATTTAGCAAAATATATACATGTGTGCGTTTTTGTGTCAATGTTGATATTTTTTGTCCGATGTTACTACATATTCTAGAAAATAACTATTATAGTTTCAATTTTTGTATGCGAAACGATATGAGTAAACCCACATAGCCATTTTAATTTTTATCTTTGGTTTTCAATAATAATAAAATTTTGTGTGTTTTCCAAATGAATTATAAAACATAATTAGTGTTCGAAATGTATACATAAAATATGCTTTAATAATTGTTGAGCTTTTATTTTTCACGATGTTCGGACGTATTTTCGTTTTATTATATTGGCCATGAAGGTGACAACCTTCAGGGCATTAAGCTTTACACGGAATGGTTGCTACCCCTGGTAGAAGGGGTAGCGGAGTGTTTTAATTGAACTAGTTGTTTACTTCTGAAAGTAAAGTCCGCGAAACAACATGTATAGTAAATAATAAATAAATATATCTTCTTTCATTAGAACTTAGTAACAAGTCAGTGATTGTAATTAGAACTGCAACAAATACATAATATATAAACAAATCAGTGTTTAATACAGTCCACAGCTACAAGGGTTAAATTATAATCCAACAACCCAAATTATCGAGTTTTAATAAATTCTATAAGTACGTTACATAAGTACACACGAAGTTGATGCAATTATTTTGAAAAATGATAGAGAATAAATTTTTATGTTCATATAAGAAATCTTACAACCACACAATTATCATAAAAATCATAAATTAGACAAATTACACATTAAATTAATGTTAACTTTTAAGAGCTTTGAAATTTCACTTACAATTGAGATTAACACGTTTTAAAAATTTTATACAACTTTAGTATTCTTTGATTCAAATACATATTAAGTATTTCAAAAGAAAAATATAAATGCTGCATATTTATTGCAAGAAGAATTGCGTCATATACTTTAGTAGAACTAGTTTTTTGTGACTAATTAAATGCCTACAAAGTAATAAATAAATCTGCTAGGATCTTCATTTGTTCTCTGGTGACTTTCAATTACTTTAAAATTTTACTGTTAAATAAAAAAAATAGTATAATTTTGTATTCTTGGATTTAAATATTATTGTTAGTTTAGAAAAATATAAAAGGTGCATACGTATTGCAAGAAGAACGGCGCCATACACTTCAGTAAGGCAAGTGATTTGTGACTTATCAAAATAAAACAATGTCTACAAAATAATAAATCTACTAGGATCTTAATTTGTTCCCTGCTACTAAGTCAGCGTTCGACAATGAGGTTTTCCAAGAATGCGTTATAATTTGGTATCCGAAACAATAAATTTGAGACGCACGTCAGATGGATTACAAGATTCGAATTAACGTCGGAATGTATTAATGGAAAAGAGTTGAGATCAGTACCAGCGATGCGTTCAAGTAGGAAGCTTATTTGTTTTCAACAATTCCCGGATAGGACGACAGTTGGGCTCAATCTTGTGGCGTAAACAATTCGCGGGATACTTGAATACGGAATACAGATTCTCAAAGGAAGAGATTTGTAATCGGTTGTAAATGTAATAGAAATAGGACCAAACCCTAAGTAAGCTGATACACAATACAAATCTACTGAAACAAAGTCATGGTTTGCTAATGCAAATTATAGTCACCGGCAACTTTATGATAACAAAAAATAAAAAGTAAAATTGATAAGCAGATTGAAGCAAATTAAATTAATTTTCTATATCGCAAAAGTCAAAAAAATTGCAGAAAAAAGAGTTAAAATCATAGCAAATTTATTATTAGGTTTCGGTTTATTTTAATAAGCCACAAAAAACTTGTGTTATCAAAGTGTATGGCACTATTTTTTTGGAAATACATATACAATTTTTCTAAATACCACTAATATTTAAATCTAAGAACATAAAATTTTACAAACATTTTTAATTTTTTTTTGATTTACCAGCAAGAGTTTAAGCCAATTTATAAAAATGGGCGTAATTTTATATATCGAATTTACGTTCATTATCAGATATTGATAGTCATTGTAATCGTAAGATTTCTTAAATATATAGATACATACGAAAATGGTTTATATAAAAAATAAAAACTTTTTTAAAAGTAATTGTATTAAAAATTAAAAAAGTATTAAAAAATATTTGTTCTGTACGTTTGGAGCACTAAGTATCATAACTCAAAATTAGTTATTTGGCAAAACACACAAAAAATCATTAAAATTAAAATAGAAAACCAAAAATCAAAATTAAAACGGCTATGTGAGTTTACTCACATCTTTTTGCATATAAAAATTGCAACTACAATCATAATTCAATAGAATATGTTTCAACGTCGGGCAAACAAATATTAAGATGCACCAAAAATACATTTAAAAATTGTTATTTACAAATTTTTTGCGACACTTAATAATTCCAATAATTATTAAATTCCCAATAATTATTAAAATGATCACTTTTCTTAATA
>NW_020538040.1:177798565-178052843 GCF_003426905.1 Ctenocephalides felis | reverse complement strand
ATATTTACAATGCTGGTGAATCATAAAATTGTATGCATAGAATTATTATTCTCCATGAAATTACCATGTTCTTATATATATATATATATATATATATATATATATATATATATATATGTTTTCATGGTAAATTTTTCACCATTTCCAATATTGTATTTTATGAATAAATTTCAATACATATAGTTTATTATATAATTCAATTCAACAATTGAGTGTATTGATATCAATTAGATAAAGTGCAATAACGATTATAAACTTTTGGCATTTATTAATATTATTATAAAGTGTTTTACTTGTAACTTTGTTAGAAAAAAATTAGCAAACAAAAAGATAAATTTTACACTATTCCTCAAATATAAATTAATCTATTATTTTTTGTATAAGTTAACTATTTTATATTTCTAACTATTTAGAATCATATTATCATTTTAGTATTTTTTCGGAGAACTTTATAGAATTGTTTCCATTTACCTACCATTCAGCTTCATCTACATTCCAGGCTATTAAAAAATAAAACATTATTAATTAAAATTGTTGTCAATTTTTATAAAATTTTGAAGCATGTACCTACTAACAAACATCGATAACAACAATTACTTTAGCAATCATTAAATGTTTAATATTAATTAGCAAATCAGTCATATGATTTTGTTTACATTTGAACTAACAAATATTTTGCGGCGTCATATCGTATACTGCGTTGTTAGGGCTGAGTTAATCAGATTCTGTAAATCAATCTTTTTTGGAATTGAAAATATTATTATTCAAACAAATCGAAGAATGATTTTTTTTATTACCATTTAAATTACAATCAATAATGTAGACTTTATTTTTTTTTGTCTACAGGAGACATTCAGCAATCAGATTGTAGTTAGAGAAAAAAATCTTAAATGATTACACAATAATAAATTTTTTAGTTCTGCAAATTATATTAACAGCAATAAGAATTAAAGAATTTTATAACTTGTCTCTTACTTTTGAAGGGAAGAGCCTGCTATAGAGACTTTGCAAACATGTCTTCAAAAACTAGCCAAGAATATATCCCTAAAATTTCAGAAACAAATCAAATTATTTTCGGAGTTACAGAAGAAATAGATAACGGAACGAAAACTTAGACGAGCGATTTCTCGGTTTTTCATTTTTTCAGTTTTACTACTAATTGGCAGGAAAGGTGCCAAAAAAATTGAACGTCTTATCGAAACGAGACAAATTGATTGTATTCAGTATTAATTCTCTTCTATTGAACCTAAAAATCTTAAAAAAAAGTAATGATGGAACCCACTTTTTAAACACCTAAAGTAAAAATTTTTATCAAAAAAACATTATTTGTAAGTTGCGAAGAATTGGTGAATTTCTCACTTTTTGTTTGGATTTTTTATAGTCCAGTCATTATAGTAAGTTCACCTCGGAATTCGAGATACCTTGTAAGTCTGTGAATACTTCATATTGACATCCTAAAAGTTGTCTCAAAACCTACATATGGTTTATGTAGGTTTTGAGACAACTTTTAGGGTGTCAATATACAAGTATTTACAGACTTACAGCTCGATATCTCGAATTCTGAGATTATTACCTAATGTAAGCTTAAATGACTGGACTATTAGGTTTAACTAGAATCTAACTAGTGAAAATGTAAATTTGTTTTGATTTTTTGTTTCGAATGGAAATTGTGACCTGCATCTTTTTCGCCAAAAACACCTGCACGTTCGTGGCGCATTGGCAAAATGCTTGTACCCGGCATATTATGACATATATTTTAATGAAAAAAATTGAAAAGAATGTTGAGATATATATCAATAAATCCTGAAAGTTTCGTTTCAATTAAATATTTATTTCGTTTCCTATAAATCCTCAAAAAGGCGATTGGCTGCTTTATATATGTCCACCCAAATGGTATCTATCTCTTGGAATTTTTTTATTAGTGCAGCAATGCCGGATAAGGGCTATTTTTATTTGGATACAATTTGCTATCTATATTTTCAAGCGAAACCGATGTCACTACTGCTTGACATCAGGTGTCCGAGGCGGATATTGAATCTACAACTCCTGATTCAAATCTTGCAGCTCTTTTATTATTTTCCTAGACAAATCATCGATTCCAAGAGGAACGAATTTAGAAGTGATTAAAGTTTCTGTGGGCGACCCTCGTGTAGCATTTGTTGTGCTTTATATTATATTTCTGAGAGCTTCCATCGGCTTATCTCAATTAAATCATAACCGGTACTAAAATTAAATACCACTAACAAACATACATATTTTGAGTCATATGGGATTGATTCTTTGTACAAAGTATTGCGTTGTTTATTCTACTAATTAGTTGAAACTCCTATTTTGAAATTATATACGGTATTTGTGTATTTATGTGAATTATTTATGTTTTTGATTATTGACGTGCAAAACTGTATATGAGTCATTGCAGCTAATTGGCTTTGGCAATTCTAAATAATATTTTAGCACATTCTCTCATAATATTCGTTGATACACATTCTTATGCGAAAATTTATAACATTGGGAAACCTGTTATAAATACATATTTGAATAGTAAACAAAATGATGGCAAAATTATAGTTTCGTGATTTTTGTTTATAATGTGCATTAATTACACATTCTTGTGCGCAAATGTATACAACAATAGAGAAAACCTATTATAAATATTAGAGTAATGCAAAATGTAGGATTTTGAGATTTATATTCATTATATGCATTTATACAAATGCATTTATTAAAATGTATAAAATGTTAGAACAATCTCTTATGAATTTTGCAAAATTGAATTTTCGGTATTTTTATTTATAATATGCATTCGCACGTATTACCTACAGCATTAGGAAAACTAGTTACAGATATTAGAATTCGTGATTTTTATTTACTTATGCCAAAATGTTTACGACAATAAAAAAAAACTAATTATAATTATTTTTTTTCTTAAAAATAGCAATCAAGATACAAGGAAATCCCACAAGCAATATTGTTATATAAAAATAGAGAAAAAAGTTAGAATAGAAGAAAAATAATAATTTAGAATGTTCTTCATGGAGAGAAGTTTAGTGTTTCATACAATTATTAGAAAAATATCGAAATTAGACTTTCTTGGTTTTTTATTTATTTATGCCAAAATGTTTACACCATTAAGAAACTATTTATAGCGTTTCTTTTTATTTATTTAATCCAAAATGTTTACACCATTTATAGCATTGACCAAACCTTATACAATAATTGTAAAATTAGAATTTTATGACTTTTTGTTTATTTATGCCAAACTATTTACAGCTTTAAGAAAACCTATTGCTGTTATAAGAATAATAGAAAAATTAGGATTTCATGATTTTTTTATTTATTTATGCCAAAATTTTTACAGCTTTAAGAAAACCTATTGCTGTTATTAGAATAATTTGCAAAATTAGGATTTTGTGATTTTTTGTTTATAATATGCGTTAATGCAATTGTTTACAATTTTTTTTTGCATAGCACCTCCCCGTTCTAATAAAAAATGTTGTGCTCCCCTTAATTTTTTCACCAATTTCATTTCATGGACTTAACTAATATTATCAGACTACAAATTAATATGCAATATATGTAAAAATATGCATAAAAAAAATTTTCATTCATTTTTTATATCATTTCAAACATTTTTTTGGTTTCGAACATCCTTCTTTGGAAACAGTTTTACGCCCCACAGGTTGGAAACCACGACATTGATAATTATTATGCGAAAATGAATATTTGAATAGAGTATAAAAATTGCAAAAATAGAGATTTTTATTCCATGTCAATGCGTACACTATCAAAATTTTAATATCAACTGATCTTCAAAATTTTTCCATGAAAACGTATTACAAATTTCTATTCATATGAACTATTTTGGTTATTTTCGCAGAAATCCGTATATTAGTCATTGCAACTAATTGGTTTGGGCAATTCTAAACAATTTTTAGCACATTCACTTATTATACATGTTTTTTATGATTCACGCATAATATTGTTTCAAAACAGTTTTATTCGAAAACGAGTAAACGAAAATCTTTAGAAAAATCTATTTTTTTTTATTTTTTTATTGGCTTCTTCTAATTAGCGATTTACTCAAATATCTTCAATAAAATTTTAACTATACATACTTATATTTTAATTTTTGATCTAAATAAAAATTCTGTGTTACTCTATAGCTATTCTTATTACTAATTAATATATCTAAATTAAACGGTTTAATATAGATAACAAATAATAATATCTAACTTTCTATACATATATATAATTTAACATACTTTTCTGTTTAGAAAAATCTATTTCAAATATTGTGATAAACAGAATGTTGTGATAAACTATAGCAAATTCAAATATGTATTTATATAAAATATTTACATTTTTGATTAATTTTGTGTATACACCAGTATATATTGTCAACTAATTGGCGTTAGAAGTTCTAAACAATATTTTCACACATTATCTCATACTGTATTTAAAATACTTTTAATTTTGTAGTTTAAATTGTGCAAGACTAATTGGCTAGGTACTTGAAAATGAACGATGTCAATATTTTCTATTTGTCAACTACGGTATTTCTTATATCTTTACTATTAATCAGATAAAATTAATTTTTTATTTGTGTATATATGTAGCAGTGAAGTAGTAGTTAATTCGTACAGATATTTCTACTTATCAGTTAAATAGATTAATTATCTATGTTGTAACATTATGTAATTTAACAAAATAGTTTCTGTTTTTCTCTTAAGTTTGCATAACAAGTACGTGTGTACTAATGTACCAATTTAAAATTCGCACGAAGCATTCCCCTCGAGAGATTTGTCAATTGAAACTGTGAATGTTATTTTGCACAGTACGAATGGCCTAAATAGTGCTCGACTATTGAACCCATAACTTTAGTAAGCTGCACTAGGTCAATCTACTTAGTGTTAACTAAAGTGAAAACATCATTGTAAATAATATTTTTATTGAATAAATCATACACAATACGAATTGCGAATCTTAATAGCTTTGCAATTATTTTAACACAACCTAAAAATTACATTTATATTTATACCATTTAATAAAATCATTCATGTATATAAATTCATTCGGCCTCTACACATGTATACGTGTACACATATGTATAATCAAACAAAAGTATTTTTGGTTATCTCAACACGTGCCAATTCCTAATTGCGTGCTATATTTGCATTTAGATATCAAAACCAGCAAACATCTCCATGTCGCATCGATAATAGAATTTGTTCTGTGTTTAGCAAGTTAACATTGAAGTACATACATAATTGAATATTAAAGCTTAATGGCATCGTGCTATAAGGCAAAATTTTGGAACTTCCCGTAACGGAATTAAATTTTTAAAACTATTTGAAAACTTTGAAAAAATTGGACTTTTTTAAAAAATTTGAATTTTTTGTTTTTTGAAATTTTGTATTTTGAAATTTGAAAATTATTTGAAAACCTTGAAAAAATTGGACTTTTTTGAAAAATTTGATTTTTTTTGTATTTTGAAATTTGTCTGAAAATTTACTACTTTTTAACTTCCCGTAGGATAAGTACTGGTAATCGTCCAAAAATCGAAATTGAAAATTTTTACATTTCTCGACATTATGAAGGTTTCTGAACATTTTGGCATACCTCAGAAAAAATCGATGTGTGTGTGTGTATGTATGGATACAAATTTTCAGTCACGTTTTAGGGCGCACGGATCAACCGATTTGAATGGTTAAAAAAACATTCGATTTTTATTGATAAGGAGATGTGTTGATTAGTTTTTGGCAAAGGCAGGTCCAGCCGTTTCGGAGATACGGAACAAAGAGTGCAGAATATAGAAATCGAGTTTTTGAGAGAACGGAGTATTCGATTTGAATGAACTAAAAAACATTCAATTAGTAATGATTGGGAGAAGTGGTTATTAGTTTTTGGCAAAGGTAGGCTCAGCCATTTCGAAGGTACGGAGATAAATGTGCAAAAAATGGCAGTTTTTGAGAGAACTAAGCGTCCGATTTGAATGATTCAAAGAACTTTCTGCAGGTCAGTCTTAACAAAATAATGATTTTGGTAAAAAAAAAAATTGTTTTAACTTTTTTTAATTTTTTTTTTCGAAAAAAAACTTTTTTGTATATCGAAAATAATTCAGATTTTATTTTTAATTTTGGCTATAGTTCTAATATACTTCAAACAAATAATTTCAACTTTGCAATTCAGTTTATATAATTCTTATAAATATTAGACAATGTTACAATATTAATAATAATCTATTTGAAAACATTCAGTATTCCTCGAACGGTACGGGAAGTTCCATCAATTTGCCTTAAGGCACGATGCCATACACCCCACTAGTTTTCACTTTTTTCATTGGATTTTCGAAACCACTGAACCTACCTTACCAAAAATTTAATCAAATCTTGTTTCGTCAGTACAAATACACTTTTTTTTGAATTATTCAAATAGAACGTTCTCTCAAAAACTGAATTACCAATTTGACACTTTTGACACGTATCTTCGAAATGACTGACCTGCCTTTGCCGAACTAATCAGCACGTCTCCCCTTTAACGAATCGAATATTTCTGAATTAGTGAAATCGGTTGATCCGTGTTGCCGAAATCGTCCACGAAATTTTGTATCACACGCATTCATTTTTTTAAGGTATGCCAGAATGTTCAGAAACTTTAAAACGTAAAGATATGAAAAAATGTTTATTTTCTATTTTTTGCAATTACTATAACTTACCCCACGGAAAGTATATACAAGAAATCTTTGTTTCGAATTGTATTATTGCGATTTTCAAGAAACATCGGTTTTGTGCGAACATATGTGTATGGATTATATGTCCAATAAGCGCAAGCGCGTTACGGACTTTTTCTGGAGTTTGTTTCAGTTTTTAACCATGTTTTCGGCGACCTCGCAGGATCTCTGTACAATTTACTTGTTTTTCCTGAACGATAATTAAAATGAAAATAACGCAACTTTGTATGAGATGCGAACTGGGAGCGTCTGTTCTCATAACTGTATAAGTTGAGTACGTGCGAGGTTACAGTGGCCCCTATCGATAATATGTACACCCAGACGCAGTCTTTCCCGAACCGTGAGCTTAGCTCTCTAATTGAGAATTACTGGAAATTCAACTATTACTAATTTTAGAGCAATTTATCACATAGGTGTAATTAAAAGTAAAATCTCAGCGGTTGTCAACAAACGAAGGTACTATTTTGTTTATATAAAATCCAATCATTATTTCGGTGTAAGGCTCGCTTGTAGGTAAGTGGCTAGAACGACTGGACCTGGATCAGGGGTTCCGGGTTCGAATCCTCTTTGAGAAGCATATTGCCAAGCAGTAGTGACAACGTTTTTCACTTGGTAAATATAGATAACAATATGTTTCCCAGTGAAAACAGCCCTGATACGGTCAGTGCTGCACGATAGAACATCACTTTACATAAATTGTAATAATAAAATTCATCATTATGATGAGACACTGTTTGGGTTGCCATATAATAACGTTTCTGATCGCTGTCAAAATATAAAAAAATCGGTGTACAATATGATAATGCATCAAATAAGTCAATATTTCATTTCATCTTGTTTTAAGGCTCCTTCATGAATTAGTAGAGTTCTGGAATTTTAATCACAAGTTTCAGGTTCGATACTCACTTCGGACAGCCTTATGTTAATCAGTACTGACACCGGTTTTTACTTGAAACTAAAAATAGCAATATATTTACAAGCTAGTAAGTAGCAAAGTAAGCCCTCACCCAGTATTGCTGCATCTATAAAGAATTTATCACTATTACAGAAGTTTGTGATCAAGATTCATGAAAAGAATGGGACAACTGTTCGTTGATGATGATGACAAGATGTTCATTTTTTTTCTGTATCTGCCTTTTCTATTAAGGAAGATTGCAAATTTTTGATAGTACTTACAATTAGAATGTCTAAATCAAATTCCAATCCAGTGATTGAGCGTTCGGGTATGACAGTAATCGCTGCTCAAATAAAAAAATCAAGTTTTAAATTTTAATATTAAATGTATGTGGCCTTGCTGTAGCCATATCAATTTTAACTAGAAAATATAGATCAAAAATATGTTTCTATGTCAAAATAGAATTATCCGGGCACTGCTGTGCAATATAATATGTTACAATCAACAGTTGGAATAATCAGCAATAATAAGTGAAGTATGTACAAAACCAATATGTTTTAGAACATTAAATAGATTAGGAATTAAACTGAAAATATGTAAATGGCTATATCGCTATGGCAAGACCAATGAAAAAATATTACTATTCAAAGTTTGGCTTGTTTCTTATATCATTCAGTCGTAAAGCTGTTCTGAATCTAATATAAGAAAATGTTATTTTTATCTGAAGAAGGCACATTTTTATAGTTAATTCGAACTTATATGAATACAATTCTTTTATTTAAGTCTATTGAGGAAATATATTTATCATTTTACAATATTCAAATAATAAAATTAATTCCGTTTTTATCTACGCGGTGTATAAAAATAGACTTAAATTTATTGAAACGCAAATTGTTCCTAATTCGTTAACGGCTCGCGTCAATTTTATCGCTCAAGAATAGCACGCACACTTTTTCTGATTTTGTAGAGCGTATGAGTTTTATTGATAAAATAATTTATGCCGATTGTTTGTCAGCTTTCAATATTCTACAGATACGTTGTTTATTTAAAACGCATTAAAACAAGCTAGAATATTTTGCGGTCGTATAGTCGAGACATCAAACATCCATTACAGAATTACAGCGCGTGTGAGGTAAATAAGTTTGTTTTCTGAACTACTACGCATATATTTCGTAACACGCAACAATAAAACTGCATTTATTTGCATATTTTAGATTTAATGGACTATGCCACTTTTATAACTAACATCAATCCATATCATTCAAGCTGGTTAATAATTTACGCAATCGTGAATAACGCTAAATCGTAAACGATTTTTATAATCATGGCTGTAAGTTCATTAGCGGAGTGTTAGATTTTTCTTGGAACATCATAGTAAGAAGATAGTGAAATTCTTGGTACTGAAACCGATACCATATTCTTGCCTTTCTTTTGAACTACAATCAAAAGATTCGTATTTCCTTTGAAGCTGATGTGGTGATACTTCTTAACTACGTAGAATTTTGGTAGACAATCCAACGGTTGGCCTATTTCTTTATTATTGAATTTCTTTCCAATACTATTAGGAAATTTTTTTGGGTACACAGTAATGCATATTACTGCTATTTTTACTTGTAAACATATTTTTTATTTTTTAAGTGAAAACGATGTCACTACTGCTCTTCATCAGCTTGTCCGATGTGAGTACCGAACCTTGTACTTTTTGGTTAGCAGGCTAAAACTTCAACCACAAGGCTTCGGAAAACCCTTCGAAACCATCTCCAATTATAAATTCAACTTTTATTATAAAAACAAAACATAATTAAATTTAATTATAAAACTTAACGAAATCAGCCAGCATCCATAGCATGATTTTATTTTAATTTAATTTGAATTTAATTTTATTAATTAATGAGTATTTTATAGCTATGGATAGTTTAGAAGAAATTAATTATAGTTTAGTTATATTAACAATATCTTAAGTCACTTAGAAATATCTATATATTTAGCTAAAATGAATTTAATTCATAATTCAATAATAAAATTAGTTAATCTAAATTTTATGATTAATACTATAAAGCATTTATACAGTACAGATTCACTACCATTTTCCATAAGCTATCTTCACAAATATTATATTTTATTAAAAATTCAATATTATTATACCGATGAAAAAATTGTTTTTCTTATCAAATTTCTTTGATCCTTTTCCTTGGATGCAATAATGCCGATAAGAAGGGCTATTTTCATGTTGAAACGTATTTCCATCTATAATTTCAAGTGCAAACCGATGTCACTACTGCTTGACATTAGGCTGTCCGATGTCCAAATCGGGAACCTTTTGGTTAGAAGGCTAAAACTTTAATCAATAAGCCACGGAAAACCTTTAACACGTTAATGGCGACGATATCAGGAAAAAATTACGGGACCATGGTAACTTTATTAGATAATTTAGTAAAAAGGTATCAAGGAAACCTAATGTATTGAAGAAAAAAAATACAAATATTCCTGGAGTTGCACTATTTTTCATGTAACATATAGGGCTGGTATGACCCTATATTAAACTTTTTTTTTCTTTGCAGACATTTGTGTCTGACGTGGCTCATGTAGAACTTCTTAGCGTTAGACACATATGACTGGCATGGCGATTAACGTGTTAAAACCGATATCAATTTTAAAATTTAATTTTAAATAATGAAATTAGCCCATCCATCGTAACGTTTTATTACATAACAAAAGTGTATTAAATTGAATTTAATTTTATTATAAATATTTATTTTTTTTTAGTTTTCTTGAATGCTAATAAGAAGGGGCTATCTATATTTTCAAATGGTAACGATGTCACTACTGCTTGACATTAAACCAGCGATCAGGGAACATTTTTAATCATTACCCCAACATATTTTTGTCTAGGTCGGTTCCCCGAACTGGACCGAACTTGGACTCTTCTGGTTGAAAGAACAAAGTTTTAACCTTTAAACCCCTTACCAATAATAAATTTAATTTTAAATAATGAAATAAGCCAGCATCCATAGCGTGGTCTTAAAACATAACAAAAGTGTATATAAATAGACTTTAATTTTACTAATTAATATCTAAATTTAGATTCAAGATTACATTTTTATGATATTTTTATTTGCACTTTCAGATAACTCATTATCGTTTGTAGGTGAAAATAATTTAAACCACATTTTAATAAGATAAAAGATGAATACATTTATATTTCTGCTTCCAACTTTTAAATATTCTTCGTAGATTTCATTTGCTAAGTATGTTAAATGCAAATATTGCGTATCCTAAGGCTAATGAGCAGGGAAAGCAATGGGTTTTAGCATGGCGATTTTTGTTTCTGAATGATTAGTTTGCTTTGTACATATACGTATGTATATACATATGAGCGCTACGGCTACTTACGAACGCATCGATGTTTCGTTCCAGCTCAGTGACAACCAACCGGTTTTCGCTTGGGGGCCGACACGATAAAAAGAAAAAGAACTCTCGCTCGTGTATGCAAAGCGATGACACAAAACGAGTAACTTCATTGCATTCTGCTCCATCGCTCATTCTCAAACGTTTAGTAAAAATTTACAACAAAAATATAATGGATAAATGACTTACGTTTAATAATTCGTTCACCTATTTCGTCATTACAAACCTACCGACAGTCATTCTTAATAACACTATAAGACACCTCCAAAAATCAACAGTGTAATATGGTTTTTTGTGATTTTTTTCCATTATCTATTTAATTTATTTAATTTATACGATCAATAATGTTTCAAATGATATATATATCAATGAATTGTTAGTATCAGATTATAGGTATACAAAATCTTATATACTCACTTTTTCTTATATGTAATATAATATGGAACAAATAAATCTTTTCAAACAAACAAACAAACCTATTTCGTCCGTTTTTAATCTATTGAAATCAAACATATGCTGTGAAAAGCAAAGTGCTTCTTGTATTCTTCATAATAACTTCTTTAATGCTACTAATTTTTTCTTTTACTTGATTTTACTATGCTGATAAATAACCGACTATAATTTTTTTTTTCTTTCAATTTCCCTGCAATTAGCAAGTCGCTCAACGGGTATTCTAGTATAGAAATAACAAAAAATCGTTTTTTCTTTGTTTCGTTTTTAGAGTTTTATTTTTAGACTATTTAATAATATGTTTACGAGAGATTTTTTAAAAATTTTAATTATTTTCGGGGATACAGCTGTTTCACCATGATAATCCGCTTCTGTTTTCTTCATTTTTTTATTTTATTAAATTATAACAATCAGAGTCAGAATGACTCTATGAGTTACAGAGCTGATATAAGAAGGAAACTAAAAAAAAAATAATAAAATAACTAAAAAAAAAATAATTAAAGTTAAAAAAAATAATAATAATTACAACTCATAACATAATTAAAACTGAAGGTAAAGTTATAATATAAACTAATAATCCGTGAAACTTCCAATGAACAGCTCACTATGTTATGTCAAATCCAAAGGATTTCTAGTAGACGGAGTCATAAGTAGAGGTGCTATAAGATGATTTGGATGGTTTTCTAGTTGGAGTGAGGATTGAACTTCTGCTGCTAATTACATACTTATAAAAGGAATATTGAGGTCGTCATGGATGACTTTATTACTTACATACCAAGGTGCGTCGGTGATCTGCCTTGAGATTTCGGATTGTATCCGTTGCATTAAAACAGTGTTGGACATGCTGGCGCAACCCAAAGCTCTATACCGTAGGTCCAGATGGGCTTTATTACAGATTTATATATCAATAACTTGTTGTCAAGCGATAGGATTGATTTGCGCCTCCTTAGCCAATTCAGATCTGCAATTTCCTTCCTTTTTTGCGAACCTTAAATAGCACTTTTCTCAAAACTATCTTTTTCAATACGATGCTCACGATTTCAAGAGTTCTACTAACCCATTTACTTGAAATTTTTAAAGAATCTTCTTAAAAGAATTCTCTCTGATATATACTAGCTTCATCCCCTAATTAAAATTTTTACTATCTGTTAAAAAATCGTGAAACTCAAAAAGTGGTCAGAAAATGTATCTTTATCTTTAGACAGTCTTTAACGTTGGTAAATAAATTATAGAAAAAGTGTTAGTAAAAAAAAAAAAATGATTGCGTTGTTCTTTCCAATAATGTAAAAATTACGTCTAATTTGTGCCTCTACACAGAATACCCCCTTAAAGTATTCAAAAATTATTTTAAACTCATTGGAGTTTTCTCATAACTTCCAAATTGAGGTGAAAGATTTTATTTTCAAAAAAAGTCATAAAAAAGTTTCTGCTGCTGTTTACAATTAATTTGTATTTTTTTTTTATTTGAAAAAAAAATCACATATGCCATGGCACTTTATTAGATAGTTTAGTTAAACAAATTGAAGAGAAAAAAAATGTTAAAATATGACTGACATGGTCATTATCGTGTTAAATCTGCACTTTCCCGTGGTAGTGGTTAGAATTTTATTCTTAGAAAGTTACAAGTTTAATACCCACTTCGGACAGCCTTATGTCGAGCAGTAGTGTCATCGTTTTCATTTCAAAAATATAGATACATAAATGTTTCCATGTGAAAATAGCCTCTCTGGCATTATTGTGTCAAATAAAAAATTTCGCGTTACAAAAAATGGAATAATAAATTCCTCACATAGATAGAACTACCATTTGTCTTACTATTCATAAAAAGCCACGTTGTTTAAGAAGTCAACAAAAGAGCTCATAGTTCTGATCGTTGTTGTTTTATAGAAGAAAAAAAAATTAACTATTAATTTTATATAAGTCATTGGTTCATTGTCGACCGCATGGTATTAGTCATTGCTTCTCATGATGCAAGTAAGCTAGATTTCTTATAATACATTATTTCTTGTATATGATATCATAGATATTCGAAGAAGTTTATGCCTAAATCTTATGTAAATTTTCGTAGCACTTTTTTATATTTCTAAAATATTCAATGCTCATGTTTTACAATACAATTTTTAAAGTTATAGGTCGATAATTTGTATCTTTTATCTTTGAGAACCATTGTTCTCTTTTCACGAGGAAGTACATTCAGTCCTGAGAAACCAGGACTTGCTTTGCTGGTTTATGGTTAAAACTAAGCGTAATGGCCTGATTTATAAATTACAGCAAACAACATTGTATGTTGAAATCCATTCAAATTAACTTCATCAATTGTATTTTACATCGTTTATTCTGACTTTCGTGCGTTATTATGTGGAATTATACTCACAAGTATCAATTTTGTGTCGTTGACATATTATCTTTTTATTACAATCATGTGAAAACTGAGTACATGCAGGTAATTTTAAATATTATAGTAAATTGCTGGGTGCGGCATATTAATTATATATTTAACACCGATTTTGTCATTAGTTCAATGACGTGGTATGTAATCATGTAAATATATTTTTGTACTATTTGATAATTGATAGGTGGTAAGATAAATTGCATTTAAATAAAATAATTACGTATTATGCTAATGGATTTGACGTTTAAAAAAATATCATGGTATTTTACAGTACTGAATCACTTGAAGCTAAATATCTAGACTGTGCTTTGAAAGTGTATGATGTGAAGTGAATCAGTAGAAAATAGAAGCACAAGTTTGCTGGTGTAACTTACTTCACGGTTAATGATGTATTTTTTTTAAATTTTAATTAATACTTTTTTGCAAGGGTGGACTACAAAGAAATTTAAATTTCTGGAAAAGCAATATCTCTAATTTGAATCAAGTTTAAAAGCTTATTCAAAAATAAACAGTTTTCTCAGTAATCCATGTTAATCTATGAGATAGCAGATTATAAACTCTTTATATTAATATGCATTTCAGATCAACAATGGCGATGGTTGAATTAAATAATGGGTCATTGCACGAAATAATTGCGCAAGTCATATGTAATTGCAATTATGCACACATATGTATTAAACGCACATACGTATGTGTACTTCATAGCCAAGCATGTCGTCAGCGATTCATGTTTTTGCAAAACTCGTACAATTTAGTCATGGTGAAACCTATTTATATTTTCTACAATACAAGTTGTATTATTTTATGATTGTAAATGACTAGCAAATTCATTATGCGAAGACCGATTGATAGTTTATTTATTTACAGAAATAGTGTTAAAGGTTCATTAAATATTATAATTGGTTTAAATGTACGGTTTCAAAACTTCACTTTCTTTAGAAACTGAATTAAGAATTTGAATATAATGCTGTTTTGATTCGGCAAATTTCGTTTTTATAATTAGAACACTTTTGTAACTTTGTCATTGGATAATGATATAATTTTTACATATTGTGGAAACATACTCTTTAACACGTTAATCGCCACGATAATATCATGAAAATGTTCACATGAGCCATGAGATAATTAACTTCCCGTAGGGCAAGTTATAGTATTTGCAAAAAAAAATCGAAAATGAAAATGTTTATGTATCTTTACGTTTCAAAGGTTTCTGATATACGTTTCAAAGATATATGTGTGTGTGAGTGTGTGTGTGTGTGCGGATACAAATTTTCGTCGACGATTTCGGGAACACCGGTCAACCGATTTAAATAATTCAAAAAACATTCGATTCGTATTGATAAGGAGACGTGCTGATTAGTTTTTGGCGGAGGCAGGTCTAGCCGTTCCGAAGATACGAGGCAAAAATTGCCAAAAACGGTAACACGGTTTTTAAGAGAACGGAGCGTCCGATTTTAAAAATTCAAAAAACATTTTACTTGTATTAACAAGATGAAGAACTGATCAAATTTTCATGAAGGCAGGTCTAGCGGTTTCGGAGATCGAGTAAAAAAAATTTAAAAAAAAATGCTATTTGGCGGTCAAAAATGATCATTAGACATATGCACATCAAATTATTAGATATTTTATATAGATTTTAATAGTAAGTATAAATTTTGTTTACATTTTTATGGGTTCCGTACCAATGTTTATCCGTTAGACGGCGACTCGGCGCTTACGCGCTTCGATATTTCAACTTACCATCAAACATATGTAAACCAAATTAGCAGATATTTTATAGAGATTTTAATAAGTTTAAGTTTTGTTTACATTTATATGGGTTTCATACCAATTGGTTAGAATGCGATGCGGCGCTTACGCGGTTCGATATTTTTTCTCTAGAGCTGCCACACAAAAAAGTTCAAAATTAAAAAAAAAACTAATTTTTCAAGGCAATTTTTTTAAGAAAATCAAATCTCTTTTTCCCCAAGTTTTCAGAAATCTTTCATACATGGAACGATGCCATGCACCACTAGTTGCAGTAATTTCTACCATAGACATAACTCATGTATAAAAATTCCTGGCGATCTCTACAAGGCGATGAACATGTTAAATCTCAATTTTACCATCCCGAAACAAATTTTCAATCACAATTTGGCTGTAAGCTCGATTTTCTCAATAATTTTTGTGGGAAAGTCCACTATGTATTTTTGATATATTGGCAGTAATGAGCCGACGAGAAAATTAATGCCACATGACAAGTATTGGCAAGCGCTCTTGAAAGGGATGAACCGGCTTATCGGTGAAAACTACTTGTTATAGCAAATTACACTTACAACAACCAAATGTACTTGATCCACAGATACTTCACACATTGGCATAAAAATTGACTGATTTTTGTCCAAATTTACCCAAATCTTGACTTCATCAGCTTCATTGGGTGGGTGTACACAGGTTCTGAGTGCGCGGTGTCAGGCAGGGCGGTAGTTGAATTCCGTACGACGTAGTATCCGTTGTATTCCGACTTAACGTGAGCGACTGTGATTGTATTTGTCAAAAAACTGCGCAACAGATCTTATACCCGGCAAATACTTTAATAATTATATAACTCGTAGCATTCTTCGACCTGCTGAACTTATAAATAATAACTGTACCATTAAATAAATATTTTTATTTAAAAAAATTACGTGTAACTTTTAATTTGTTATATTTTTATTACTGCTTGTTACATAAATAAAACAAGCTCTTAAATATTTATTGCCATGTAGTAAATATTTAAGAAATGTGCGTTTTGCGATAACATTTTTTGCCAACTTGAATAACTGATGTAGTTATTTATGTGGCATTTTTATATTCTTATTAAAAACTGTGCGTCGTGGGCATATGAATAATATATTTTGATAAGACCAAGAAATTAAATAGTGCATTCATATTCAACTCAGTTAATTTTTTTTTGTCAATTAAAACGTATCGATGATCATTCGAACGCTGAAATACAAATCATCAACAAAATGGTTCAAACAAGAAGACTCAAGAAGAAATGCCAAAGGACCTGCAATATTAAATTATATACAGACAGCTATAGATTAATTCTAGCAGAGGATCTCTTCAATGGAGGAGACCTCTAAACGCCAAATATAATTTATCACATAGGCTTATAGAAACATTGTCTTCTGATGGTCTATTAAATAATAAGCAAAAAAAAAATAATTAAAACGTTATTACTTTTATAACACAAAAGGAAAAAATAATATAAAATAAAAAAAATTAAACCTAAATACAGTAAAATATAAATCTGTATATCATAAAGAGAATATACAAACGGATTTGACTTGACAATCATTCCAATAAACACATGGGCTTAATGGTTAGAACTCCGTGGACTTCCATTTGGTTTGTTATCCTCCTTGAACAGCCTGATGTCAAGCAGTAGTGATATCTGCTTTTACTTATAAGTTTCCAAGTAAAAATAGCCCTTACCGAGTGTTGCTGTATCTAATTAAAAATTCACCAGCATTACAGAAATTGTTATAAAAAATTCATCACATGGTGATAAGAACCGTTTGGGTCGTCTTCTGAAAATTGACGTGGTTATGTCAAATCATCACAACTATAAGCTGTTATGACCCTTAAACTCTATTTTAAATCGTTAAATATCGCTATTCGAATTCTTATAAAGAAAATTAAAACATGAACATGATAATGTCTCATATTATTTCCCAAAACTAAAATAATTAAAAATTTAAAAGTTTAAAAGTTTAAAATAAGTAAATTAAAGAAAAGAAAATTGTTAAATAAATAAGACTTTTTATTGATTTTCTTTGAAATAAGACAATTACATTATGATTGTTAAGTATATAAAATCGGAACAATGACTACCATTTGGAGTTTTTTTTATTTATTTTGCTTTATTCGTTTTTTTATTTTTATTTGTGTTTTTTATTTATTTATGTTTTTTTCTCTTTATCTCCTTCTTTGATTTTTTTGAACTTCCCATTCGGCAACTTACAGTAATCTCAATTTTAAAAAAAAAAAATTATATGTTTACATCTCAAAACCTTCTGAACTTTTTGCCATACATTAGAAACAATTGATGTGTGTAGTGTGTACGTAACGTGATTGCTTTGAAACAAAAACTTCAAAATATTAAAAAAAATCAAAATATGAAAAAAATAAAAAGTCAATTTCAAAATTCTGAAAATCTAATTTGTTCAATGTATCAAAAAACTTAAGTATTTCTAAAGAGAATATTTTTTGGTACGGGAAGATTCAGTAATTTGCTTTAAGGCACGATGCCATGCACCACTAGTTATGTGTAATTTAGCCCTAAAATTTACACAGTTCTGTCAAAAACTCTGAATGTTGTGTAATCTTGAATGATTAAAAAAAAAATGAGACCTGATACTTTTTCAAAGCAAAAATTTTAAATGTTGCATGTTTATTGTATGTAAATAAAATCGAATGATTTTTTCGTGCTACGATGCTCTTGTTCTGTTTATTTAGTAAATTTCCTCTGCAAACTGTGCTATTTGAAACACGTAATTAAAATAGTATACACAAGTTTTTTTTTTGTTGTTTTTAACCAGAGAGAGAGCCCCCACTATTATTATCCACGTGTTGTATAATACGCAATTCCGCAGTGGCACAGTGTCACACTGTCGAGCGCGTATTTTTCTCTTTTCGGCGTTTCGCTTATATTCGCGTTTTCTGTATTGCGAAGTTCAATGTCATCGATTTGACCCTGAGATTTTTACACGATTCTCGTACCAGTGTTCGTATTCGCGTGTGTGTGCTTCTCATACATATACGTCCTCATGTTTTTGTTGTTTATTTATTAACATAATTGAAAATTTTCCGAATTTCATACTTTTAGCACAAATCATAGCAGCAGAATGTATTGCGAATGTTTTGTCTTTATACACGTTTGTTTTGATTTCAACAATGCTAATTTTGTTGCAAGTTTTCGACATCTTCCTTCAGTGTTAAGATGAAAGATCTTTAAAGGGGATATTCTGGTCTAGATGCTTGAATTTTATGCAATTGTAAAAAGGGCAAAAAAATTTACTTTAGGTGGTGACGTCCATTAATCACGTGAGGTTTTTAGGGGGAGGAGGGTTTGACAAAAAATCACGAAATATCACGTGGGGGAGGGAGGGGTATAGTAAGATATCACGTGCAATCATTTTTAATTGCTTTTTTCTTAAATCAAACATTTAAAAAAAAAGAAAATACTTCATTAAAAAATTTTACAGTTTTTTTCACATAACTAAAAATACACGTGATGTTTGGTGAGAGAGGGGGGGCTAATTTTGAATATCACCAAGGGGGAGAGGGGGTCCAAAAATCCTTAAAAACTCGCTCACGTGATAAATGACGCCCCCTTACAAGTTTTTTTTTTTTTTACAAGTTATAATTTTAAGTTTTGAGAATTTAGAAAAAAAATAAAAATTCAAAATAGTCATAAAATTTTAATTTTGAAACAGGATCAAGTTTCGGATCTCAGTCTTCAGATTGTTTGGACTGCTTAAATCATAGGTGTGGTCAGGTGCCAATTTTTCGAGATTCGAAGCTTTTTTTATTACTATTGTATTCAGATTGTTATTATATATAGTAATAAATAAAAAAAAAATGGGATCTCAAAAATTGGCACCTGGCCATACACATTATTTTTAGATCTTTCAAATGATCTAAAAAAGAATTACAAATCTAAAATGATATCGCTATCGTATAAACTATGGACAAGTTAAAAAAATGTTTTTTCACAAAAAAGCGACTGTTTGAAAAACAAATACTATGTTTGCTCTATGTTCTCGAATTTTTTTATAAAAAGTAAAAATCGGAATTTAAGGATGGTCGTAGTCTGAAGATAACTCTATAAAGAACATTCCATAACATTTTCAAGTAAATCGATTCAGTAGAAGTTGAGAAATCGTGGATGTATTTAAAAAGACAGTTTCGAGAAAATAGCGTTTAAAGTTGTGCTGAAGAAGAAATAAGATGAGAAAAATCGTGGTCAAAGAGCTATATCTCTAAAAATAATTTATTTTTGAAAAATTCTCTTGTACACATTCATTCATTCATTCTTGAATTTTTCAATTTAACAAAAAACAAAATCGATATTTTTAAAATTCTAGACTAGAATACGTCTTTAAGATTATTTAAGATGTCTCAGAAAAATTTAAATTGGGTGTATTGGGTCTTTAGATTATTCTTTTCATATTAAAATTTTATAACCACGAAAACTTTGAAAATATCAAAAAGACGAAACCATAAACGATTTTTTTTTTTTATTATAGACCAAAATATCCCTTAAGATTATTTAAGATAAATCAGAATAATTTCAGGTGTATCACGTATCTTTGTTTAGAATATTTTTTTATATGAAAATTTTAGAATTTTTTTATAATCACATTCTATACTGTCTTATTAACCACATCTACCCCAAGGATGATGAATAATAAATTAGTTCAAATCGAGCATCTTCGAAGACATCAAGCATCTTCCTTACCATAATTTAAACTTACCTCGTGGAGTGTTGTTCGCATTAACATAATGCCATAACATTAAGGATAGTTTACATTTGCATTGCAAAGTTTGGCGTGATTTGCTTTCAACGTAGAACTATTTGCTTGGATACAACGCTTTGAATGATTTTCCTGAATTTCACTTTCAATTGACTTTGCGTAGAGGGCGTGTACCTACTTCTCTACAAGCGTGCGAACTGCGTACAGAACTCGATCTATACCCTACTTGTACAGGATACGAGGTATAATAGGAAGTTTTCTGTGACGCAGCACGTTTTCCTAGAAGATCAATAGTACAATTGTCATTTTAAAAGACATACATGCACAAAATATATGATTGAACACATTCTTAATATTGGAACACTGGACTTTTGTCTATGGAGTGAACTCTAAATTATTATTTTTTATTCTATTTTAACTTCTTATTCTCTTCCATGTAACAATAGCTTATAAGATTTGATTGTATCTTGATATCTATTTTAAAGAGACAAAAGAAAAATCTTAATATATTTAAGAATGTGGTAGTTATTGATGAAGCAAATATCCAAAAAGTAATGTTTTTATATACTAGATGACATATGGTTCAAAATTTCTGGGACAGTTCATATTGTTTTACTCAAATCACACCATTACCGGTTTTCTTTCGACTGTACAATCTATCAAAATCGAAAAAGCTCACTGCTGGGTGAACTTTCAGAACTTTAATTTGACCATTTGCATTTATCCTCAAACTTACTGAGTGTATGTTTTTTATAAAAAAATAAAAGAAATAATATGGTATTTTTCAACAGAATATATATTCATTAACAGTATTAATAGAATGATGCAAATAGAATAAAAAGGTCTTTGCTAAAGCATTAAGCCACATAATTATTTTTACTTTTATCGGCTTTTTCTATTCAATGTTCTATATTATATAATTTTTATATAATCCACATTCATTTTTACATTATATTATATATATATATATATATATATATATTATTGCTTTTATTTTATATTGTAATCCTAGAAGATTATATATTTTAATCCGACCAAAATTTTATACCTTCTTATATATTAACCATTTCTGCTCATAGTTTTTTTTTAGCAGATCGCATAATAAATAAATGAAAAAAAAAACCTTTATTCTGTTCTATTCAACATTCTACATGATATTGGTTTCAACTTACTTCTTCCTTTTTTACATACTTTTGGTATTTTTATTTATTTTATTACAAGTATATTATCAAATTTAGCATTCTCAATATATCCTAACTCCAATAAAATTCAATCTCCAATACGTCTTCTAACTTGGTATTGGGTACCAATCTGAATTCGAATATAAATCTAATTTAGTTTCAATAGAACCTTATTTATAGATGCTTTAGGTCCTATTTACAAATATACATACAAATGTATTTATCTATTGATCTTCATTTTTTTCATTTAGATATTTCATATATTTCGGATTCAGAATTAGAATTACTCATTACCAAAAAAAAATTAATTACTGCAAAATACAAAGGTAAAACGATTTTAGGCCTAACACTAAGGTTAGGTTATTATGCAAGTTAAAGAAAAAATGCTTGGTAATGTTGATAGTTTAAGATCTGTTGCTTAATTTTTTTAAAATCCCTGGATAATAAATAAGGGCAGTAGCAAGAACAAAATAAAGTATGAAAATAATCATAATGATAAATAACTTAGAAAAGAAATGTTAAATTATTTTTAAATGTAGGCGAAACAGGAAAAAATAATTGTAACTGTCGAGAAAATGTATATCAGATAATATTTGTGGGCTAATTTCATTAGCAAAATATTGTTTGATAGCGAAATTGGCAAACTCATTGTCAGAAATGTTGTAGAAACTTTGGGTTTTTAAAAATGTAACGATTGGTACTGTGATATTGACGATAACTCAGTTTTCTGACCATAATTTGGAGTAGATGAAAATGTTGTACTCTTAGGCCATTGGTATTAAAAGAAGTTGCAAGTTTAAAAATTGGTTCTTTACAGTCAAATTTCTTGTTTCATAACAGGAATTCGACATGGATTTGATATGCAAGTAATAAAATTCCTGTATAAAAATCATCTTTAAGGATATGGTATTAGTAAAATCCTTTATTGCATTCTATTGCGGTTCTTCTGCGTGGAAATTGTTTGAGACGCACATCAGAGGTCAGACGAATGATACAGCAGCATATGCTCACATACATGAGCGCCTTACGTAAGCGAATTATAACTTATATAATTGCCTGAAATTAGTTTACTATGGTCGTCAGTTCATAATTCTTAACATCTCCGAAATTAATTTTTAGATACATATCACTTTGTCTTCAAGGTCACAACAAGTGCTCATGTTTTTTTCTTGGAATGGGAATCTCTTATCTCCCGCACATGTATTTGTTATTAATTATTAATGTGCAATCTTTCGCTAGTCAATACTAGTTTAGTTGAAGTGTATACACATTGTAGTTAATTGTATGTTTTATCATCGAAATTATGTAATTTTACATTGAACTTAAAACGATGAACTTTGTTTCTGCGTCATTTCATACATCTTGTTTATCGTTCTCATTACTTTCGTATCTAATTAACGGAATGACCAGTGGAAGCTTTTTTTTAGCTTTGTAATTTATCAATTTTCCTGTATCTGTTTTGTAAGCAGTTTAGAAAGCTTTTTTATTTCTAAGTAATCTATGTAATCGAAATGTGAAATGCACCAATGAATTATGTGAAATGATTTGATATGGTGGCCAAAACTAATTAATTAATTTTAATTGTCGTATTTATTGCCCGTCTTCTATAATTTATTGATATCATATCGGTTTCGAATAACGCTCGTTCTGCATATTTCAATCGCGATATGTTTGTTGAAATGATGGCGCATCAACAGTCTTGATCTGATGAAAATTATTATAACTTTGTTTCAAACGTAACCTTGACATCGGTCAGACACTTTGAAGGCATAATGAATTTCGAGTACATCCTCTTGTTGGCCGCTAGATCCAAATATATTCTTACCGTACACAAACATTTCAACTGCGTCGTATTTATTATTATGAAATTGAGAATCTTGCTAATGGATGAGGGTAAATAAATTTTAATGATTTATACAATGAAAAGTCACATGTTTACAGAGAATATTGCGCAAATAGCAGTTTATTAAATTTGTTGCTTCATCATTTTTATCTCACATTTGTTAACAAATTTATTAAAGGCGTTAATATGTTCATGTACCTAAAATGATGAGATAATAGTCTCATTCCACATATTCGATTTATGTAGTTAACACTCGGTTGAGGTATTATACAAAATAAAAAAAATTAACCTAAATACAAAAATATAAATGCAAATAATAAACGGAATATTATGGAAATAAATATTACAATGCATACAAAAATTAAAATTTATTATTTGATTGCTTGTTTTGGCATTTTTTCGAAATCCTTATGTTAACATTTACTGATCTGAAACATCATATATTTTATATGACAATTGACAATAACTTGTGATGACAATAAAATGTTCAGTATTCAAAAAAAATTTTTTTTTTTAATTTTTGAACAGCAATCAGAACCCAATAGTCCTATAAGCTGTTGTGCTGATTTGACTTAATACTAGTCTGTTTGACAGACGGCAACCCAATCAGTTGCCACATCTCTATATGATATATTATTATTACAATTTCTGTAATAGGGTGAGTATTTTTATTGGTGCAGAAATGCCGGGTGAGGGCTATTTTCACTTGGAAACATATTACTATCTATATCAGTATTCAAAATAGGTAGATATCTTGAGATTTTTCTAACAGTGAAAAAAAAACCTTGAAATTCGAGTTTCGAGTGATGATGGAGATGATCTTTTTCGATAACGATTTGATTGTATACAAAGTAACATGCACTAATCAAGTTTAGTGCACCTCAGTCAACTCGTTAGTATTGTATTTACTATTTGAAGTCATAATTTTACAAATGAAGCAAATATATAATTATTTTATACTAAATTATTTAATATAAAAAGTAATAATCTACCACTTCAATTTGACAGGTTTTCGTAGAGAAGATATACCACATTTTTTCGTTTTTTCTTTTTTCAATAACAAGTAAAATATTAATTATATTCTATGAGCTAGTTTGTTCACATTGATTGTATATAATTATAGATAGTAGTTACACCAGTGGGTAATCACTATTAGATACAATTTATTTGATCAAGTTAATTTACCATAATTTTTTAGTTCTTTTTATTCTGGTGTAAGGAGCAACGGAGTAACGAGTGAATTGGGATAATTTTCTAATTTGTAGTGATGATTAATATATCTTGTTTTCATAAAACTTTTAGTATATATAGCACATTTTAGGCAGAGTTTTAGTGCTCACGTACCAGGGTGCACCCTGCCATCATTCTAATATAAGTAATTTTGATTGGATCCGCTGTACTATGCCACATTAGATTTGCTAGGGCAGCCCCAAAGCTCTAATCCGTATGACCAGATGAACATGTACAGATATGAATTATCGTTTTATGAACCAACGTTTTGTTTTCGAGTGCTAATTTTTACATTATGTCCGATAAGCCAAGAAATCTCCCTAACTCTGAATTTGATAGTTTTGATTTTTGTTGTGAAGTATACCACATCTGAATTTCAAAAGCTTATCAAAATTATAATTTATATATGATATCTATTACTAAAATTATGAATTTACGACACCATTAGTGAAGATTTAGCGGTATAGTTTTTTGAGCATTTTATTTCAAAGTTCGAATTGATGGGTGGCTCCGTAAAGTGGCTAGTGTTAAGGATGATAAGTCAATTGAATAGCGTGCGTTTATTTACTCAATAATCGGAACTTCGTATTCGACTATTAACACATGTAGGTGAATGTGTTATTTACACAAGTTCTACTTGCTGATTCTCAAGGTTGTACGCGCTATTTTCGTTTTCATCGCATGAATAATGAATCCCGCACGCGCTATTGATTTCATTATGATATTGTTTCCTCGTTCGCGGAAGTCTTGCGTTCTTAATCAAATCCCAGTTGTAGTTGTTTGCGTAAAATCATCTCGTATTCATGATGCGTGCCAACTGATAGTAACGCGCCATAATCATGCCAAATTAATTTGATAACTGTGGCTTTATTGCGTAGCGCCGAATTTATTTTCTTCGCGTTTTAACACGTGTTAGGACCACTCCCATCACAACATAAATTATCATTCAGTTGTTGACAAACAATTTAAAAAAGCAGTTGATTCGGTCAATAGCTTATTATTCTATAAGCTCTAGATTATCATATGCGATAATGGCGCCTCTGACATCAGTTGTTTTAAAAACAGTGAATCAATTCGAATGTTTTGATTTCAAATTAGGCCCGTTTATCTTAAACGTTGGATTTCAATAAATATTATTGTATCTGTAACACACGTCGTCCTGCGTGACTACGTGCAAGAACAGTCGTCAGTTATGGCGCTGTATGCTGCTTAAAAAACAATCCTTGAAAAGCCGTAACTAAGCTAACATGATTTTATTCATTATTTTTTGCCCATAATATGAATTTCGAGTCTTTACCTGTTATTTAGGTGATTGTAAAAGTTATGGTTTAAGGCAAGGATGTCAAACTCAAAGGTGCAATCGGGCCGCATAAGCAAGGTTCAACTCCAAGCGGGCCGCATAAGCAAGGGTTTAACTTCAAGCGGGCCGCAAAAAAACTAATATATATATATATATATATATATATATATATATGTGTGTGTGTGTATATATATATATATTATATATATGTGGTATTATTATATCTTTGAAATGAGTCTGTTGATTCGGGCAGTAGCACTAATAAAAAAAAAACTAAAGCAATTAGTAAATATGCTTCATAATCCATGCGTTTCGATCTGCATCGAGACCGTCATTTAGTGAAACACTAATTCTTCCAAACATAAATATATCTGTAATAATAATACATCCAATAATAAAACAAATTTAATAAAGAAGCAGATTTCTATTGCATATTTCTTTTTTTCCTCATTGAATTGTTATTTATTGCATATTATCATTTGTCAACATATGCGGACAGCCGGGCCGCAAAAATATCTGCTGCGGGCCGCATGCGGCCCGCGGGCCGCGAGTTTGACACCCATGGTTTAAGGTAAAAACTAGTACATGGCATCTCGTGCCTTAAAGCAAATGCTGGAACTTCCCGTACCGTAATGAAATATTTGAGGAATAATAAATGTTATCAAATAGATTATTGTAAGTACTGTAACTTAAATTATTCGTATCTTAGAGACGAATAATTGTATCTTAGAGACGAAGTTTATAAATTGGACGTTAACGTTAACATGTGTTTAAATGAAAAGTAAATAAACAAAACTGGATTTGAAATGAAAATCTCAAAACTGAATTGTAAAATTAAAATTGATTTTAAGTATATAAATGAGCTTTAGAATTTTAGTTAGAATTGAAATCCGATCATTTTCGAAATTTAAAAAAATATATTTTTTTAAAATGTTTTTTTTTTTTAATTTTGCCTTCCTAAAAACTGATCCTTTCCTCAAGCAAATGTTTATTAAATAATTCAAATTAATTCAAAAATAAGCTTTTTTGAAGATGAAGCATGATCTTCAAAAAAGCTTATTTTTTGCACATTAATTTTCGTATTTTCGAAACGAATGTTTTTTAAATCATTCAAATCGGTTGATTCCTGCATCCCAAATCGTGGACGAAAAATTATATCCATGTATGCACACACATCCATTTTATCTAACAAATTGTAAGGTATGCCAAAATGTTCAGAAAGCTTCGAAACGTGAAGATATGCAAAAATTTTCATTTTAGATTTCTGGACGATTACTATAACTAATCCTACGGGGAGTAATTTTATTGTAAACTATTCTTTATAATTACTTCTTGTGGGCTATACATTACCATTCTTTATAATGAGTTGTTATTGTTATAGTTATCTTTCGAAATGTGGACTATGTTGATGACTTCTATTTTAGTGTTTCTAGGATATACTGATGTATTGTCTTCTGAGGATTAGTATCCCGGGTCCTAATCAGAACTAGGTTAAGTTCAGTTTTCATTCCCCTAATAACGTTCGATTGTGCGCCAAGATTCTCACGTGTAATAGTTCATTATTTTTAAAGACGATGGAAGAAATCCAATAAGTGCGTATAAGCCTTCGAGTTCCTTGACCTGCGTCATAGCAAGTGTTTATTAATCGGTAGTCGTGTTCTCATTAACTTTGAACATTGTCAACAATGTAAAATAGGCGGTGTTTATGTTCAACACAAATTAAGATATAAGAAACAATCATCATGTTAGATTGTGACCTATTTTTACTTTATCTTGAAAATGAAACAGACTTCGTTTCAATAAAAATTTCATTCAGACAAGGTTGCTCTCAAAATTTACCGCGCATGTTAACAATTACTGATATGTGACGACGCTGTTTTATTATATTATTTTGTTTTTATTTAACTGTGTTGGTAGAATTGATAAGGAACACGCGATACAAGATATAAATATATATAAATATCTAAATATATATATATATATATATATATATATATATATATATATATATATATATACGAGGTCTGTTCAAAAAGTACCCGGAATTTTCGTTTTTTCAAAAAAATATTTATTTATTCGTCTACATTAATGTGGTCCCCTTCAAAGTAGTCCCCCCAGATATAATACACTTATGCCAGCGTTTTTTCCAATTTTCGAAGCACCCTTGATATTCACTTTTTGATATGTCCTTGAGCACTCTCAGCGATTTTCTTCAATCGAGGAAAACCGCCGTCCTTTCATGGGTCTCTTCAACTTTGGGAATAGGAAAAAGTCACACGGAGCCATATCTGGTGAATTTTTGCACTTTGCAACACTTTATTTCATTTTTTACGCAAAATTTAATACAAATTCTTTGACTTTTCAATTCTTCCATTGTAAAAATCGCCGAGCTCAGAAAAACACGTCGAACCTTAGCGACTACCACAGACAAAGTAAACAGTGAATGTAGCTGAAAATTTCATCATACTTTAGGGGCATGTATACCAACACAATAAAAAAAAATTTTGACAATCAGACACTCCAGACCCGCGAAATTTAATTATTAGTAATTCCGGGTACTTTTTGAACACACCTCGTATATACGTGTGTATGCTGTAGAACATTTTCAAAATTTGTAATGAAATAATCTTATAAATCTAAATTAACAGACCATTGAGTTATGGTTGTTAAATGTTTGCCTTTGTTCATTCTACTTAAATGATTGAATTTTTATAATCAATAACTATTTCTCTTCTGTTTTCCTCGTCTCAAAATTGCTGATATTTTTAACTTATTGATAAACCAACTTGTTAGCGGCCTCATTCTTTTAAACCATTCTAGTTAATAATAGAAATCTAAACGTTTAAAGCATAAATATCGATTCTCAAGTGTTACATGGCCGCTACTAGATGTTAAAACTGATAACTTTCTTATGATTATAAATATTTACTGTTTTACTCCATTCATCAAATTCCAGATGTGTTTTAGAAATTTTTCTTAGCAACTGCAAAATCTCGTTAAACAATCTCCCTATTGTCATAGTTAATTTGTTTCTAATTTAGCTTCTTTTTTTGCGAAAACCCATTGTTCGTGAATTTGCAATAAATTTTTTGTGTGCTGATGCAATGAGTTGTTTATATGTGCAACAACAATTTGATTTCTGGAAAGCATTATAATTTCGTTTTATGCTGACTTGGGAAGAATCGATAAAGTAAATATAAATACTCGTTCTACTCTTATCTTATGCCTTGTTTATCATAATATGAAATTGTTTACTTATTGTTAGATTTCACAATCTGTCAAATATATATTATTTTGAGAAAAATCAATTTGGCGATATACACGAAATTACAAGACATCAAAATTTCAAGTTATTGATCTTGTTTTCGTATAATCCAGTTAATTTGTAGTAAGGTAATAAACAAGTTTATTCGAAAATGCATATTGATCCTCTATTTGAATAGTATTATCATGCCTAAAATAATGTGAAACATTGTTAGAAAACGTCATCTAAGTTATCTGGCTAATCAATCTCTATTGTTCATGTTTTATATATAAATCTGGAAGCAAATATTTCTTATAATCAAAAATATCTATTTTAATTAACGTCAAAAGCTTGATTCTTTTTCAATGTTTTTCGTAGCCAAAATAGGCTTTAACCCTTTGTAATTTATTAATGTTAATCCTAAATTAAACATTCACTTAAACCTGGTGAAGAGTGGAATATAGATCTTTTTAATATGTTTTCCGTATTCATTTGTGCACGAAGGACGAATTGTTGAAACGATTTGCATATATTGACCTCTGATGCTTAAATTAACCTCAGCTTTAGTATGCATCTTCTTCTTGATATTTCCTTCATTTCCACTTATACTTGCATTACAATTTACATGATGTTAACATATTGTTTGATAAAGTTAGGTACTAGATTAGAGTTATGATTTACTGAAGTATAAATTTGGAACGTGTTTTTGAAATTTACTGCAATGGTTTTTGTAAATTAAAATCAATGTCAAAACACTCAGGCCAATGGGTTCCAAAATGAAAACTATTTGGAAGAAATAATTTATTACCTATCGTTTAAAAGATCAGGGACACAAATTGATACATCAGCCGGAGATGAAATATTCAGCAACTGAATTCTTTATGAGCATTCATTACACTATGTGTGCGGTTTATCAAAATCGACTTGCGCACGGATTTTTAAATCATTGATAGTATTCTTTCCGGTTTTGTGCACCAAGTGCCATAAAATCCAACGTTTCATATTCAGCCAGCTATAGGTCAACAATCGCTTTTGCTACGGATTATAAATTTTTCAATATATCATCTAGTTTATGGCTTTTACTGTAGCGAGGGAAAATAGTTTGCTGCACCTACAGCGCACAGACTTGATGTCTGTTTGATGTGAATCTTTCTTAAACGCGGTGTGACGTCAATACGAAATGACGTGGGCATATAGCATGATAGATATAAATACGTACAAACATAGGATATGTGCAGTAATGCGAAAGGTCATGGACCGAAGAAAAGAACAAATGAGATAAATTATAATTACGTCAATTTAATATATATTGAACATGTATAATATATTAGACGGTAAAGCTTTTTAACAGACTTCCTCCAAATATTAGAAAGAAAAATTATGTTTTATACATTTCGAATCCGAGTTTGGCTCTTTATTATTCGAAAAACTACAACACATGATGTAGCGATAATATAATGAATATCTAAAATGATGATCATCATAAAATAACGAAATAAGGTATGTAAAAGCAAATGTAAAAAAAACTCAGTTGTGCAATTGAAATAATATACAAAACTGTACAAAAATAATGAAGAATATAAAAAAAAATAAAGTAGTGTAGAAAACTTACCACACAAATTATTAAACAAAAAAGAGAAAAACACACACATGTATGTGCGTATTTGTTTATATTTGAAAATATAAAAAAAAAATACAAATTCAGATTAAATATTAAATAAACAAAGCTGGAATTAAATAGTAGGAGCTCTAATAAATTAGAGAAAAATAGAGTAAATATTAAATAGCATATATAAATTTAAGAGCAATTTGAAAATAAATAAAAAATTTCAATTTATCAATTTATTAATGTAAATTTAAACCAAAACAGCAAAATAATAAAAAATAAAACAAAATAAAATATAGAAAACTTACCACACAATTTATTTTATAAAAAAACATACATATTTGTACATTTATATGTGTATATGCATTTGATTTAATAAAGTGCATATACGTTCAACACTAATTAGTTGTGAATATATAAAATATATACAAATTTAGGATAAATATTAAGTAGAAAAGGCAGGAATTAAATAGAAATATTAAAGAAAAATAGATAAATTATTATATAAAATTGATAAATTTAGGAGCAATTTAAAAACAAAGTTTAAATATTGTTTATCACGTCAGTCATATGTATGACATAAAAAATAGTGTTTTCCAGGAATTTTGGTAAAATAATCATTTTTCTAACATGTTGTTTCCTTGACTTGACTTTTTTAACTAAATCATCTAATAAAGTTACATGATTTTTTTTTATATTATCGTGGCGATTTACGTGTTAAAAAAAACACTAATAGATTTGTATGAATTTTGTGAAAATATGTAACAAAAAATATAAAATTTGCATTGAATATTGACAGTATATTAATAAATTTAAATAAGTAAATATATTGATTTTTCTTCTGTAAAAAACATGTTTAGTTCCAAATTCTTCACTTTAATTTTACAGTCTAGGGCGCATAAATGAATATCCATTTTCATGCAAATTCATACTACATTTAATTAAATACAAGTTTTATTTTACGAAAATCAGTAACTCCAGAATTATTTTGATAAACCAATTTTATCGCACGAAAAGCTTTAAAAAAGCACAAACAATTTTAATATGCAATATATTATACCTAGACTAATTTTCTTTTATCACTATCTAATATGCAAAAACGTGCATATGATTATAAACACATATATGTACATATTATATATGCATTATACTAAATAATGCGATGACTAATTGTTCTAAAAACATAATGAGTAATATTTCTTGAAAAATGGTCTAGATTTTCTACGTATTTGTAAATAGAACTGCGTTTGAACGGTTAAGAAAAAATGATGAAATTTAAACACATATTACTTGTATTTACGCGTAATTTAATTTTCAAGTGTGGAAACTCAACCATCGATATCTAACATTGGTTTTCTTATAACGTAATGTGAGAATAATTGAGTATAAAGATTTGTGACTTACTTATTTTATTAAATTATCATGAATTAAAATTTAGTGACGAATTAATTTATTCAAAAAATTTTTAAAATTACTTTATGAATCCACGTGAACTGATCTTACCTATCTTAGAATAATTTTTTAATACAAACTAATTACACTTTCAATTGATCAAATAAAAACAGTTATATCGTATCGTAGAGGTTTGTGACTTACTATTTTATTAATTTATCATAAATTAAAATTCATTGACGAATTAATTTATTTACAAATTTTTAAAAATTACTTTATGAATCCACGTGAACTAATCTTACTGATCTTAGAATAATTTTTAATACAAACTAATTACACTTTCAATTGATCAAATAAAAACGATTATATCGTGCTACGAACATATTGTTCCAGATATATATATATAACAGTGTATAACTCGAATAGGGATTCTCATCATAGTTCAAAATTTTTTATAACATTTTTTTATATCAAGAACATCCTGTTCTAGGGATCGTATTATATTTTTTTACTTGAATATCTACTTTTATTTGAATATGTCATTTTGATACCCCATTCTCAACGTTCCAACCAAGCCAAGCTTCGCTGTCAAGGAAACAATTTACATATCTAGCCTGATACGCTTGAGACATTGTCGAAAATACCATCTTCTGCAGGAATTGTCTTAATTTACATACATTTGTTTTAATATGGTATCAAAGCATTATATTGTATTCAATTCCTTGTCGTTTCGGTTCGTTGATAGTTTATAACACAAAGCAACCAACACATATGGAAGGGTCTTGATCTCATTATTAGATGGAAAGAAACATAAATTATAACTTTTTGGAACTGACCTTTTTCTAACATTTTTGTCAAGATTTTTATACAAACAGAGACCTCTATATTAAATGGAACTTTCATTACTTTTAGGCATTGCTTCAAAGTTTCATAAACGCTTTATAAATTTTACACTTGTGGTAAATATTCAATTATTATATTATATCATATTTATAATTAATATTTTACTAGATATACATAGCCTATGGTTGTTGGTTTGTCTCATATGCTTTCACATAATATTAATATATAAATATTAATCTTAATCAGTTACAACTGAACAATTAATTTTATAAAGGGCATTAAACTCTATTCTATTTTTTCTCATCTCCCATTAAGCAGTTTGAATTCGCTATAATGAAATCTATACTTAGATCAAACTTGTTCAAGCTTACTCAGGAATGGCACATTTGCTATTATTAGCTATTTTTAATTCTGAAAGTTTCACAAAGCAAAATTTCTGCGAAAGATGTGACTTGTGTTCTTATATTGAGGTATGACGATTAAAATAAACCGAAATTTTAGACATAACGTATTCACGTTATTTATGCTGATTGGAATCATATATGGCTGAATACCTGCTTTAAATATTTTTATTGTCATTATCTATGCAATCGTTTGAAAACAATGTTTATCAGCAGATAGGCCTATCTCTCGGGCTTGGATGGTTCGAGAGATAGAGCCTAACCTAGCATAATGATGAAACCGGTCATAAGTGTTACACTGTGCTGAGACGCAGAATGATCTTTCACAGTCGCTTGAAAAACGTATAGTTATTTTTTATGTCGAATTATATAGTGCATTGTAAAGATCCACAGTATACGTGATGCAGAACATGATAGTTTTGTAAGTGTGTTTATAATCTTGAGTTGTTGATTGATTTAAATAGTTAAGACACTTATGGTTCAGCTCTGGTTAAAAATTGTGGGTATAGTCACACATACAAATATATATATATATATATATATATATATAAATAAATTAGGGTGGTCCTTGATATGGACAATTTCGAATTTCCTTGCTCCCAAAGACTAAAATGTCTTTTTAGATAGAGCTGAATTCAATCAAAGTTTTGTATGGAAATAGCATGAAAAAATTTTCAAAAATTTTGCAGAGCGTCAAATTTCAATAAAGAATGAAAATTTTAATTCATTTGTCGCTAAGTTACACCTAAAAATTTTTTTTTAATTTTCAAAATTTTTTCCATGCTATTTCCATAAGAAGATTGATTGAATTGCGCACTATCTAAAAGTTAATATTAAGAGCTAAAACTTTCAGAGAATTGTTTTTTATCAATTTGGAACCATTTGAGCCCTTGGGAGCAAGGAAATTCGATATATGTATGTCCATATTAAGGACCACCCTAATATATATATATATACGAGGTCTGTTCAAAAAGTACCCGGAATTTTCGTTTTTTCAAAAAAATATTTATTTATTCGTCTACATTAATGTGGTCCCCTTCAAAGTAGTCCCCCCCAGATATAATACACTTATGCCAGCGTTTTTCCAATTTTCGAAGCACCCTTGATATTCACTTTTTGATATGTCCTTGAGCACTCTCAGCGATTTTCTTCAATCGAGGAAAACCGCCGTCCTTTCATGGGTCTCTTCAACTTTGGGAATAGGAAAAAAGTTACACGGAGCCATATCTGGTGAATTTTTGCACTTTGCAACACTTTATTTCATTTTTTACGCAAAATTTAATACAAATTCTTTGACTTTTCAATTCTTCTATTGTAAAATCGCCGAGCTCAGAAAAACACGTCGAACCTTAGCGACTACCACAGACAAAGTAAACAGTGAATATAGCTGAAAATTTCATCATACTTTAGGGGCATGTATACCAACACAATAAAAAAAAATTTTGACAATCAGACACTCCAGACCCGCGAAATTTAATTATTAGTAATTCCGGGTACTTTTTGAACACACCTCGTATATATATATATATATATATATATATATATATACATACAGTAAAAGTCCTGTAGTCCGGCACCCGACACTTCGGAATGCCCGATAATCCGCTTTTTTTTTGAAAATTTAGTTTTTGCACAAAAATGTACTTTCATAGCCAATAAAAACGCCCGAAGAGAGGACTCCAAGGACTCCAAGGACTCGATATTTCTTGGCAATCGTTGTCCTTAGTAAATTCCCTTGTGTCTAGGTTTATGAACGAAGTATGTTCTACGAAATACGTAGCCCCTACGTTTTACGAAGTATTCGGAAGTTTTTTTTAAGTTACTCTACTGAAATTAAGCCTTGGTATTCAAAAAAGGTGAAAAACGAAAATAAAACGCATAGCACTAACTCTCAATCAGAAACTAGAAATCATAAAATTTTATTTTTTATAAAAATCAAAAATGTTTCAGCTATAAATTTAAAATTTAAAAATGTTTTAAATATATGCTCTAATCAATGTAAAATAACCTTTCTTGTTTGTATTCCTACTGATTTCGTTGTTTAATTATTAACCTAATTGTTTTTATAATTACTGCCTGATAGTCCGGAACTTTCGATAGTCTGATACAGGGGTCACGAGCAAGCCGGACTAAAGGACTTCTACTGTATTTATATATACAATGTATTAATTTTAGTGAAATTATTTGATTTGCATGATACATCGATCATACATCAAAAAAATATATTTTTATGTCATATCATATCTGATGACAAATAATTTGTTCATATGTCAAATATGAAGAAAATTATTACTATGGCAACAGGAAATATTCAACAATAACTCATTATTATCTATTTTGTTATGATTAATGTGATGTTATGTAAAACTTTTAAAAATCTTTGAAGATATTTCAGAATGTAGCTAACGAGTTGCATCGCAGAATTTACTGCATTTGATGAAATTGAAAAATCAATAATAGTGGGTAATAGGCAAAAATTGAATGTATTATTGTTTCTAAGTGTTTTCTGCTTGTAGCAATTCTTTCGCATAACGGTTACACCATGTATATAAATATCTACATATGCGCGAATAAAAACAAATCTTATCAGTATATCTATATTCGTAGTAAACACATTTCAGGTTGTGTTTATCCAACAGAAGTTTTTAGTACTACTTGGAGATTTTGTAGTCGAAGCAATTTAACGTTATAAATTTAAATGTTTATAGAGTTGTTGTCATTGATCGCTTGCAAATAATTTATAGCACGCACATTGCCTTTGTGTCATGCATATATGAATCTCAACTAAGTCGAGACTCTCGGTTCTCGACTGCAATAGTAGAAACTAGTGGTGTTCCGACTCGAAAATTTCTGATTCGAGTGATTCGAATCAGAAAAAAACCTGATTCGAATCATGATTCGAATCAATTCGAATCAATTCGAATCAAGTTCATATATGAACAATTATAATTTAAGAGAAGAAATAATATCATTTTAATAATTTTATAAGTGAATTAATTAATTTAGTAAGCAATTAATTCCAAAAAGTGCAGAGATGAATACAGTTATATTATATATATATAATAATAAACTAGCTACAAATATAACTAATATTTCAAGTGAATTTACAGTAAAATATAACCAAACACTTCTCTCTATCGCTAAAGCATATAAATCAATATTCTTAATCTTACGTCGAACGAATGCATGTGTATATTATTGATTGTTTAGATCTAATCTAAACAGGGAGCTGAATCTAACGTCTCACGAATAACTTAAAATTCAATCCACTACTGTAAAGATTGATATTATTGTGTGATTTTGCCATTACTTGCATAATTAAAATATGATAATTTTGTATGTGTATAAAACTCGTTGTGTAGTTTATTTTGATAATAATTAAAATCTAGATCGCGTATTTATTATCTAAATGAGTTTTTAATATTTCATTAACAAATTTGCTCTCAACGCTTAGTCAAAAATAAAGACCCATACGCACTGCATCTCGATAAGTCGATACGCTAAAACACGGACACATGTTTCGAACTCAAGTCGGAATGATTCAGTTTGAGTCATATGAACTCGGATGAATTCATATCGACTCTAAGTCGAAATGAGTCGGTTTGAGTCATAGGAACTCGGATGAATTCATCACGACTTGAAGTCGGGATGAGTCGGTTTGAGACATAGGAACTCGGATGAATTCATATCGACTTGAAGTCGAAATGAGTCGGTTTGAGTCATAGGAACTCGGATGAATTCATATCGACTTGAAGTCGAAATGAGTCGGTTTGAGTCATAGGAACTCGGATGAATTCATATCGACTTGAAGTCGAAATGAGTCAGTTTGAGTCATAGGAACTCGGATGAATTCATAACGACTTGAAGTCGGAATAAGTCGGTTTGAGTCATAGGAACTCGGATGGTATTGTTAGACAATGAATGCGGTTAAAGTCATATAAATTGAAGTCGTGTGATACATTTAAGCGTATTAAAGCCGGGTGACTCGCATGATTTAATTCAAGATTTATTTTTTATATTTATTATTATTATTATTTATATTATTATAATATTGAATTAAATTAAAACATTTTTTTTATATTTATGAAAATTTGTGTTCATACATGTACACAGTAAATATTTCGCGGCTTGATACGAGTTGATTCGAATCAAGTAAAATCTGATTCGAATCACGTCGTTAAAGGCTTGATTTGAATGATTCGAATCACTTGATTCGACTTGGCACATCACTAGTAGAAACGCACTTATTAATAACAACATCGACGAGGAACCAGGCAACGGCAGCAGGCAGCGGGCGACGGCAGTGCCGTGTAAGTGCGGTGTTTGACCTGCGTTAACGCATTCGGTCATCTACGTATGCGAAGGCGTGCTCAGATCTATTCATTTTCTTTCTTCGCACGTTCACATGAGACACTTCCGCAACCCATTTCGTATCATTTGCTATTCTGGTAGTACAAGCTTGTTCAATAAGTTCTTGAACCGTCAAAATTGTCGTCTTTTTCAAGGCTCGCACTTAAAAATGAACGTTTTATTAGCTCTCGAGATCTCCGATTCTACGATTTTGCGATCTATAACTCGTGGGCCACGTGCGGCAGGACAGCCGCTAACCATAAGTTGTCTATTAATTGAGCGGGAAATACTGTCCCGAATTGTACGAGTAATGTATTAGAATAAATGTTTCTGGCACGTTTACATAAATGTTAGTGGGGAAATAACGATGCGTCGACGACGCATGATGAGTATTTTTGAAATGAGGTGATTATATCTAGTTGCATATAATGAATGAACTTTTAAAATAGGTAGATGTATTAGAACGCGATATAGATTATACATCTTTACGACATATTGTTTTGCTGCTTTATTGTATTTTAACACGACTTACATTTTATTAACTTGTCGTGGGGTAAGTTATAGTAATCGCAAAAAAGTCTAGAATGAAAATTTTTGCATATTTTTACGTTTCAAAAGTTTATGAACATTTTGGCATACTTAGGAAAAAATTCTGTGTGTGTACGTATGTACGGATACAAATTTTCGTCGACGGTTCGGGAGCACGGATTTACCAAAATTATCATTGGTAATATGCATATCAAATTATCAGATACCTCATAGAAATTTTAAACATAAGTACAAATTTTGTTTATTTTTCTCCGCATCAAAATTTATAATTTTCGACTGAAGATCTGTGACGCAGCGCTTACGAGCTTCGATATTTTCTCTCTAAAATAGCTATGCATCGTGATTGCTTTTTTTTTTTTAAAAAAAATATATAAATTCTCTAAAAATGTATTTTTTTTTATTTTTAAATTTGAATTAATAAAATAATTGGTACGGGATAGGTTTCAGCAATTTGCCTAAAGGCAACGATTATTAGATTTACGTTGTTCCGAAACCAAGTGTCTACTACATTTTGAAAGTAGTTTGAATACATGTTTTTTTTTAAATTCCTTAATTTTTAATTTACTTAAAAATCTTATTTGCTTTATGAGCTAATGATTTGATACACTAATATGTATTAAAATTTATTATATATAAAATTTCTATGTGTAATAAGACCTAAATGTTGCCATAAGGGGTCGCATGATGAAATACGTGGCTGGATTTCATGTGCCGCATCATTAATTCAATAATATGTTATTGCTCATATTAGTGCATCGTGCAATATCATACAAACACATTATTGAATATATTTTTGCGATTGTTTAATTTGTTTTATTGCTGATGATAATGCAATATATAATTGAAAACTTGATAAGGTAATTCGTGTGCCAATCATTACGTGTGGAAATTATTGCAATTGTATACCATTACGTAAAAAATTATTTGCATATTTGATATGCAATATCAAATAATGATAAAAATTAGTATCTCATTAAAATACTGTTTTTAATATAAAAATAGCGATAACTGTAGAACTTTAAATAAACTGGAGTAAGTATGTAAAGATTACGTTTTAGTAATACGTGAAAATGAATAACTTATTAATTACTTGTTTGTTACTGAATCCTAGTTATCGGGAAATCAAATCTCACAATCTGCTTATGCGTGTTTATTTTGAGCATATATGGTTAATTCATCTAAATATGTATTCGCACTTTCATAGTGCGAATTTCAAATTTTTCTATCTTTGTCTACATGACAATGTAAGGTCCAGTTCAATTTTTATTCTACTCTTGACCTTGACATTACCGATAACAGTTATTACTCTAAAATATTCAGTATTGCAAGCTAGTACAATGAGGTCCGAGTAACCAAAATTACATTTCACATTGTCACACTGTGTGCTGTCACTTCGCAATGGAAGGTTAGGTTAATATTCTTGAAATCCCTTTTATTCTTTAATTATTATTAGTCTCACTTCTAATCATCCATGGACTGTTTAATTTAACAAATGATTATAAATGTAACTAAATAAAAATATTTTTTGCAGAAGTTAACCGGAATAGCAGTGCGGAAGGCTCGACGCCTTCTGAGACTGAAAACGTAGTGACAATGACAGAAGCAGAAAGACAAGCCGAGCTTTCGAGGCGTCAGGAAGAGGCTAGAAGACGTCGTAAGAAAAAGAAGCGTACAGGGTCTTCTTTGGTGTCTTCATGTTTCCAAGGTAAGTTGATAATTCAATTTGACATTGTTGTTCCAACCGACAAATGATTAATTTGATCAACAAGTTGGCGGCATTTGGTTAACGTTGATTCTATTTTTTGAAATGGTTATTGCTTTGAAGAGATGAGAAGAGAAGAGAAGAGAAGAGAAGAGAAAATTATCAAAATTTTATGACTGTTAATTGCGTTATCGGAAATGCCTTCGCCACGCAAGATTTTCTATGAGTAATCGGTAAAATATAAAATATACATTTATGGAATAAAATTTTATATCATAAAGCTTTAGTTGGAACGTCTAATTATTTTCCTGGGTATTATCAAAGATTAAGATAAATTTGATCTTATACTGACAAAGCATTACTTGTAACACTAAAATATTGCTCATGCGTACGACCAAGGACGTGTATGATCTTGATAACTGTTTCAATGTTTCGTTTATGATAAAATTTAAGTTTATGATATAATTTAAACCTATTTTCAATTTTCGTAGACTGCAATTTAGGATCGACGAATTTTTTAAATTTTTTTTTTTGTAAACTGTATTTAAATGATTACATATGTTGGACATGCAATAGAAATACTTTAATTTTTTTTCCTAGACCTGTACAAACTGACGGCAGAAGTGTTGGGTGAAGGAGCATACGCCAGTGTACAAACGTGTGTTAACATCATTACGGACATTGAGTATGCTGTGAAGATAATAGACAAGGTTCCGGGCCACGCCAGAGCTCGGGTAAATATTTTTGTCTTATTTAAATCTTGGGCTCGCCCGTGAGTTAATGGTTAGAACTATGGGATTCGGATCAGAGGTCTCAGGTTCGATACCCGCCTCGAGCAGCCTGAATTCAAGCGGTATTGATATCGGTTTTCACTTGGAAATTTAGATAGCAATATGTTTCCTAGTAAAAATAGTTCTTATATTGGTATTGCTGAATTAGTAACAAATTCATCAATAATTAATTTGTAAAAACTGTAATAATAAAAATTTATCACATAGAAGTAGGGTAAACCTTTGGGTTGCCATCTATAAAACCGATGTTATTTAAGTCCTTAGTTTAGAATTCTTAAGTTCTGATTGCTGTTCATATAATAAAAACAGTTAAATTTATTACAAAATAGAAGTAATTTTTTTTATGCATTTCAAATTTATTTATAAATTATTTCTCTTATATTTAGGTATTTCGTGAAGTAGAAACTTTTCATCATTGCCAAGGACATCCAGGAATTATTCAATTGATGGAATTTTTTGAAGATGATGAGAAATTTTATCTTGTTTTTGAAAAGGTAACATAATTTTAGGTTGGAAATAAAATCTTAATATTACTAATAAGTTTTTATTATTTATAGTTTTATTACATATAATTGATATTTATAGATTAATGGAGGACAACTACTAGCACGTATCCAAGAACATGTTTCATTCTCGGAGTATGAAGCGGCGCAAATTATTAAGGAAATGGCCTCTGCTTTAGACTTTCTTCATAAGAAAGGAATTGCACATAGGTATAGTATTGAATTAAAGCAGAAATCTTTTCAAAAAAACCTATCAAAAATTGGCTAATTATTATGGCATACTATAATCACAGCATTAAAATGAAAAATACTCAATTATTACAATTTTTCCCTTTTATTTTTTTCATTTTGTGAAAAATGATTAAATAAAGTACTGTTAAAATGTTTCACTATAGTAGTAGATAATTATAATAATTTGCTTCAGTGCATTGTGCAATTTACTTTTCTTTATTACTAAATAAAATATTAATACAGAAGTTATTATTTTAATTTATCATAATCAATATTTGTGTGCTAGTAAATTAAAGTGAGAAACCATTCTTAGGGATTTGAAACCAGAGAATATTCTATGTGTTAATAAAGATACGCTGTGTCCTATAAAAATTTGTGACTTTGATCTTGGATCTGGAATAAAATTTAATACGAGTTTATCCTCACCTTTGGCTACCCCACAACTGTTGACACCTGTGAGTATATTTAGTTTATGAAGTATGTAAAAAACAATTGTGTAGTGTGAAAACAATTAACAATTGGATGAAAAATAATTAATATGATTAATAGTGTGTGGTTAATATATGTTAGTATACTGTGAAAAGTAGTTGATCTAATTTACTCAGTGCGATACGCTTAATTAGTACAATAACAATTAAATCGAAAGCAACAACTAATAAAATTTTGCTTTTAGGTTGGTAGTGCTGAATTCATGGCACCAGAAGTTGTAGAACTATTTGTGGGTGAAGCTAATTATTATGATAAGCGCTGTGATCTCTGGTCTTTGGGTGAGTTCTGAATAATGCTTTTGATTAGCTTTCTTTTTGTTGTATACAATATTTATAAGTGAAATTATTTGATTTCTAGGTGTGATTGCTTATATACTTCTCTGTGGTTATCCACCTTTCTATGGCAATTGTGAGTCAGATTGCGGTTGGAATAGAGGAGAAAATTGTAGATCATGCCAGGTAAAAATTAAGATGACAAATTGAGTTTTGCTATTTGAATACACATTTGTTTGTTTAATTAGTACTAAAGCTAATATTTTTTCTAGGACCTTTTATTCCATTCCATTCAGGATGGTTATTATGATTTTCCTGAAGCAGAATGGGGAGAAGTAAGTTCAGGTGCCAAAGATTTGATCAATGGTTTGTTGAGACGAGAGCCATCTCAAAGGTTAAGTGCCACAGCAGTTTTGGAACATCCATGGCTTACTGAGGCATTGAGGGAAGGAACTCAAAAAGAACGACCATTGAAAACAGCTGGAATTATCAGAAGGTTAGTGATTAAATTCTTTGATTTTTTTTTTTTAATTTGCTTGATAGTATTAATTCTTCTTAGGTGGTGATTTGTTATACATCTGTAGTTCTGTTTTGATAATTGCTTGTTAATATTTCATTAGGTATCTATCTTTCATTAGTGCATCGATTTATTACACACATTTATTACTTATTCATAATTGTATGCTGTCATTTGTATCTGTCCTAAAATAATGTCTGCATAAGTAGTTTTTTTGTAATGCTGTATCAAACTATTATTCACATGTGATCATATGCTTATCTTTATGCAAAACATACACATGAGTAAAAGGTTTTTCTTTTTATTTTTGCTTTATTGTTTCTGTTTATACATAAACATATTTAACTGTTAGCGATCATAATAGACATATGTATTTCACAAATGCTTTACATTTTGTGTATTGGTGTTATTTGTGCTTGGGTTTATCATTTACATCATGCTGTTACAGAAATGGTAAGTTGCTTTACATCATTCATATTATTATTAACTAGAGTTAATAACTTCAGTCAATGTAAATTTTCTGCATGGGTTTTGCAAGATCGTTAAAGGTGCATGGATGGATACATAAATATTGAAAACGCCTTTATTCACTATATTATGTATTATAGGAATCAATCTGCAAGAGAACTTTCTCAGTTTGCTGAATCAGCAATGGCTGTTAATAAGGTGATATTGCAACATTTTTCTATGAACAATGATTACTTAGTGTGTGAGAGATCAAACATATATGCTAAAGATAGTTTGGAGGAAGAATGTTCCAGTGATATTGAAAATCATACACAACCTACAGAATTTGAGGCTGAAACATTAAAAAATATGGATGGTTTACAAATTACTCAATCAAAATTGATTCCATTGAACGATAGCAATAATTCTTCAAAGAAAAACATCTTTGATAATTCTCCTAATAATTCATTCGATTCCTATAAAATGACTAATGGCAAAATTATAACTGATGCCAAGTCTATGAAGTCTGAAAATTGGCGTGATCGTTCTGCTTTACATGCAAAGTCTCAAACAGAAATATCGGCACTAAGTGGAAATCGAAAATTGCCCACAAAACAATTTGGGCGACATTTTCGGGATCATTCGAGTGATATGGATGTAAAAAATTGGAGAAATGGGTGTATTAATGTTATGAATGGTATTTGTGAGGCACAAATAGATGAGCCTTTGAATTTAAGAGATACAAATAAAATGCTTCACATTTCATCTGAAAGTGCAAATGTTTTTGGACTATCGCCACCCAGTGAGTCAAAATTGTTGCAAAGGCGCTCCATGCAAAAGTATTCCGGTGCATGATCGGAGCACTAGAATAAAGTTCAATACTATTTTACAAACATCATGTACTATGCAAGGAATATAAAATTCTTGTAAAAGTCATTTTTGTGACAAAACATAAAAAATCATTTAAAACATATATTGCTACAAATTTAAAATATTAAGCTGATATCAAAGAAGTTGAATTGAAAGCTAACAAGTTTATTTTTCTGTGATCATTTGGATTCAAGTTATATTATTTCTATTTGTGATTGTCTATAAAAACAATGAATATTGTTTCATTGTTCCCTGCTAAGTCATTAATATTTCACTGTAGTTATTAATTTAAGTTTGATTGACATCCGTTGATTTTTTCCACAAGAAGTTAAGTCTTTCTTTTTTTTATTAGTGTTTAAATAATACCTTTTCGTGAAGAGAAGGGTTGATTGTATATTTCATTTGACTAAGAAACCTAGCTGTTATGACTTCCAAGAAAGCCAAACTTAACAATAAACTTGGAAAAATTATGAAGAGATTTTTTAAAGCAAGCCTTAAAGTGATTGAAGAAGTGAAATATTTAATAAATATCTTTATGTAAATAATAGTTATTATGATATAAGCCCAAGAGATATAACGTCTTTATTGCTTTGTTTTTTTTATTTTTTATTATGAATTCTTTAAGTGTACAATTTACAATCAGAATCAATCTTACAATTAGTGTAGTTGTCTATGAGAGAAAACATCGGACGTTGGTCACAAAATGATTAACAGTTATAGAATGCCATGTGTTTAATAAGCAGTTTACAATATAATGTTACTATTGTTAGTTGGCATACTGTACCGAGTTTTATTTTTTTTATGAAAAAGAAGATAGAGTGGCCAAATTATTTTGGTCATGTGATATTTGTTCCATTAAAGATTATATGAGGTCATGTGCATTGTTAGTGCATGATTTAATATTTTTGTACGTTGCGGAATTGATTTGTGGTGGAGATACTGTATTAAAGGTTTCAAATAGTTTTGAAACTGCTCTTGTGTGAAATTTAGTAATAGTCTCCAATTCAATCTAGGATGTCTTGGTCTTCCTTTATGTGTCAGCACTTGTATAACTTTATTCTACTTATCAATTATTTTAGTACGATGCTCGCCCTTGGCCAGAATATTTGAACGAATTGAAAGTTTTAATGATTCCAGTTAAGTTTTGACATCTTATTTTTGACATTTAGTCCAATCTTGACCACTGAACATTAACATTTGTTTTCATTTCATACTAATAAGTAACAATGTCATTTGTTGAATTTTAAATGGAGAATTGATAGATATTTTTATGAATTAGGACTTATACTCAAGTTTGTTTATCTAGTGACAGTAAGTTTAAGTAACAAATAATTTTTATAATGACTGAAAATAATAAGCATAAGTATAAGATTGTGTTGATAGATTTAGTAATGAGTAGTCACAGCTCAGTGTTTTATGATGCAAATTACATTGTTATCTAATAGTTATTTCTATTTGTATTTTACAGATATTTTTGTAATATATTTTCATTTTTATAATGTGTGAACTGATACATATGTATTTGTACATACAAAATTCAATAAAAACACCAAACTCTTATGCACAATGTTGAAAATATTTTTTCTCTAGAAAGGTTGTATAATTCTAAAAATAAATAAATCTTAAAGTACAAATATAAAATTAAAAATACTATAATAAAAGTAATCATACCAAAACAATGTATAAAATAGCAATATGTAAGTTTATGTCATGTTGGAACTTAAAATGTAAGAGAAAATGATTGTATTGATAAGGTGCCATTTTATATTGATATAAATGTATCACATTGGAAGATGATTGAATTTGTAATGAATTTGGAAAAAAAATTGTTAATTCAATCTGTTGTTTTATTTCGGAACGCTTGTGAATGTTGAACAAAATTTCAATTTTGTTCTAAAACCAAAAATATTTCAGATTTATAAAAATTAAATAATTTTCAAATATTAAAGATAAACTCTTGGAAGGTTGCATCAAATAAAATAGGAAAAGATTTTGTAGAATGTTGAGAATATGAACATTGAAATAGTAAAAATGTAATAGTATATATATCTGAAGTACTGTTTATAAAGAATAGTTGATTTTGATATTGAAATGTAAGAATGAATCTTGGAGGGCGTCAAATAAAAGAAAGCATTGTCGAGATTTTGAAACATTGTTATTACTCAAAACATTTCAACGTACCGTTCTATGTGGCCGGTGTATACGAAATTATTTTTTAATTTAATATAAAGTTCAATAGAAGTAAAAATGTAACAATTATAAAATTTGTACATAACATTACTAAATGAGTGTGTGTATATATGATCGATAAAATGTTTTTGAGCATTCAACCAATAAGAAAAAAAAATTAATAATGAGGAATGAATGTCTTTATTAGCATACGTTTCAAGTCTTGTTTTGACTCATCTTCAGTGTTCACAAATAATTGAAAAACATGATCTCGAAAAATATGTAACTTTAAAATCCTTAAACAAAATAGTGCAAGAAAAAGAGTGGCGTGTTCATATCTTGAAAGATTATATGTGTGAGTATATGCATTCATATATGTGGATATATATATATATATATATATATATATATATATATATATAGGCACTTTATTTATTGTACATTTGAAATATGTGATTATAAACACACTACCCTCTGCTTTTTGTATAAACTTTATTTCATACATTTAAATTTGACGTTCACTGTCTCGAAACATCTATAATTTATTTCTCATCATCAATACAGAATTCTACGTATCAGGTGTTACATCAATAAAAAAATGTATGAATGTTTTAAAAATTTATTTGAAATCCATATGTTTCGGGTAATATTCTATCTTTGATTCAGTGGTATATAAGATTTGGTATTCTTATATTATAAATAATAAAAACACTATTTCTACATCGTATGAGAATGTGCACTATAGTAAATATATATTTTTCAACATTACAACAAAACACAAATAAATTTGAATAATATTATTTAGTAAGATATCGAAACTGTTTACGAACTGTCCTGAGTTTGGGATAGAAAATAGGTTACTAATATATATTATATCAACATCAAATTCAAGGTCATATAATAGTATATATACATATATATTCATATATAATAGTTTCGCTTTTGTTTAACTTTTAATGTGAATTACCAGATATCGCAGTTTGAAACAAGCTGGTTGTAGAAGATTCTCCTTCCAACAACGTTCAGCTGAGACGCACATTTTAGTTTGTTGGACAAGGTGGCAGATGTCAGGAAGAATTTGAAGAAAACACATTTATAAAATATTGATTTGGAAAGTCAAGGTAATGAGTAGTAATTATGGTATCTTGTTTATAATATAAAAGCATTACTGGATTTTTAGTTTTATAGAAAGCAGGGACGAATTGTTCACTTTCGGTCTTTGAATTGAAATACGTGCTGTAGATTTTAATTTAAATTTCAATTTATTTGATAAACAATAAATAACTTTAAACTCAAAATGTAAAACTATTTTGCGTGACTATAAATCGAAATTTTTATTATTTCAATGTTTAAAAAAATATTTGAACAAAACATCTGATATTGATGCTATTAATATATTGCATATTTAATAATTTTGTTAATTATTAATCACTAGAAATTACATGACCGGTTGATATTTTTAAACATCCATATTTTATTTCAATATAAATAAAACGATACTTCTATAAGCTACTTTTGGGCTTTAATTTTTCGATTTGACCACAAAAGTTGGACCGACCAAAGTTGAGTTATTGATACACGGGTCCATATATGTAACCCACGAGAAGGCGGTATTAAAATATTGCTTATTCATAAATTTTATTAATTACAGGAAAGATCATAATATTATGCCATGTCCAATGATTCAGATCCATTTCGAACAAACAAAATTTTCGGTTATATATTTCCCTTTATTTAATTAATAATAATACTATTTGCGCAATTCTTATTACTTTAGACAGGTGTAGGTGAACAAATCTTTGCTAACAAATCATTTTCTAATGCTTATGTAAAGTGTAGGTTTCATGAGTTTTTTTTTTTGAAAAAAGTAGCCAATTCGTCAAGAATCTATTTAAAACGAACAAAAATGTGGGTCGTTTTATTATTTTAAAGTTTGTCATTGTTCATTAAAATTAAAAATAAATACAGATTTTATAACTGCTTTTGGCAATTCACGTAGTGAAGATCTGATTATGATAAAAAGTATTATTTTTATTAAATGGTTGCCGAACAAGTATTTTAAATATTTTTATTTGTAAATGATTAAACTGCTAGAAGTAGTGATGTCATGTTTCAAATAATAGAAAAGTTAATAATGCCGAAACTGCAAATTGTTCTTAAAATGATTTCTGGAGAATTTACAATTTTTATGTGATAATTGAATAATTAATACCAATGTTTATGCTCTTTTTCTTTGACGGGAAATTATTGCTATTATTTAAACTAAGTACTTTCGTTGTTTATACACGATAGTGTATATTATTTTTTTGTACTAATGAATCTTATGACTTCTGAGTTATTTTTGTTCAAAAAATCATTGTATTTACATTTTTCAACGATAAAAAGGAAAACTATAGGGCACATATAAATAATGCAAAATTAAAATATGAAGTTACCAGAGAAGTACATGATCTTGTGGGTATTGTTAAACTTCTTAATTAATTTTATTTTGATATGTTTCATTTTCATTTCCTTGATTTGACCATACAATATTTTGTAACAGACGTGTCATTTTTGACTGCTGAAAGAGGTGAGCCGTTAAATCATTTCAGAAATAAAAAATCATTCATTTTTACCTTGATTTGAGCGTTAATGAAGTAATAAGATTTTATATGTATTTTAAAAAATCTGAAACAAAAAAATATTTTTAATAAAAAATATTGCTATTTTAGAAATAAATGAATTTTCATTCCAAGTAAAATTAGAAATAAGAAAATGTCATATATATCGTAATTATTCTGCGATTTGTTTATACAAAAACAATAAGTAGAGACTGCTAACAATATTTATGGGTAATATAATACTGATTAGAAATTAGTAGATACTCCCAACGGTATATGTACTAGGAATATTTTCTAAAGATATATAATAAAATAAATAAATGAAATGATGTATATTTTGTCCTAACTATCTGATTTAACTCCCAAGTATAAAACAGGAGAATAGTTATATTATCTAAGGCTTTCTTTGTACAATAAAATATTAGCATTTTATATTTAAATTATTAAGATTTAACGAATCAATCGACTTTTTGTATTGTAATTTATGTTTAAAAATTGGGTCTCGATCTATTCTGGTTCCAAAATCGATATTTTTTGCTCGTACACATTTTTCTTCGTATTTTTTGTCATGGTTTATATTTTTTATTTAGACATTTAGACAGCTTGATGTGTCTAGAATTAAAAACAAAACGGTTTAATTTATTTTTATTTTTGAAGTTTAACAATTCAAGAATATGTGTACAAGAGGATTTTTCAAAATTTAAATTAATTTTGGAGGTATAGCTGTTTGACCACGATAATCCTTTCCAGTTTGCTTCCTCCGCGAAACTTTAAGACGTTTTTATCAAAACTCTTTTTTCCGATTTCCACGATTTTTTCAGTTTTTCTAGACTCATTTCAACTAGACAAATTTTTATAAAGTCTTTTTTATGGATTTCATCGCTTTCCTCAAAATGCCGATCTTTACTATTTTTAAAAAAATCGGGAATAGCAAAAAAGTTGTGAAAAACTTTTTTTTTTCAGAATGTCACTGTTTTGTAAATAAAAACATTTTTTTAATTTGTGCTTAGTTTATACCATTGCGACATTATTTTAGATTGATACATATTTTTCTTCAGAATATTTGGAGGGCTAAAATCATGGGTCATTTACCAATTTTTTTGAGACCCTCACTTCAACCTTCTAATTTTAATTTGAAAATTTGCTTTATTTGACTTATATACTTACATTGTTTTTTACATAATCAACACGTTCTAGAATTAGAACTTTATGATTATTTTTAATTTTAATTTTTTTTTATATATTTTCAATGCATAATTTAATAACGTATAACAAAAAATGGCAAAAAATTCATGCCTTTAGACTAGAATACTCCCTTAAATGTATAAAATAAAATAAGAAAATAACCCATAAGAAAAAATATATACCTATTGTTTAGAATTTGGTCAGGTCCCAATTTTTTGAGATCCCCCTCACTTCAACCTTCTAATTTTAATTTGAAAATTTGCGTTAAAGGCGTTATATGACTTAAATACATACTTTGTTTTTCACATAATCGACACTGTCTAGATGACTATTTTTAATTTAATTTTTTTTATATATGTTCAATACATTAATTAATAACGTATAACAAAAAATGACATAAAATTCGTGCCTCTAGACTAGAATACTCCCTTATGTATGAAATAAAATAACCCCTAAGAAAAAATATATATTATTTAGAATTTTTGTTGTACCAAATAACAACTTATACATAAATTATCCACATTAACATTTGCACAAAGAATTATTTCCCAGCAGTTCATCCTCAAAAAAAAAGTTGGCACTCGATCTATTCAAGTTCCAGAATCGATCTTTTCCTCTCGTCACACATCCTTACTTGGCGTTCTTTTGCTGCGGTTTATATTTTTCATTTACCTTTTTTGTTCCATGTTCCATTCATGCCTCTAGACTAGAATACTCCCTTATGTATGAAATAAAATAACCCATAAGAAAAAAAATATATTATTTAGAATTTTTGTTATACCAAATAACAATTTATACATACATTATCCAGAATTAACATTTGCACAAAGAATTATTTTCTAGTAGTTCATCCTCAAAAAAAAAGTTGGCACTCGATCTATTCAAGTTCCAGAATCGATCTTTCCCTCTCGTCACATATCCTTACTTGGCGTTCTTTTGCTGCGGTTTATATTTTTCATTTACCTTTTTTGTTCCAGCTCGTAGGTGTGGTGCTCGTTGCGACCGCCTTCGTGCCGTGCTCCACCCGTGTTGGGCTACGAGAGGCGGTTCCTGCGTCGGGATGTCGCTCTTGCGTGCTACGCGCGGCAAGGACTCAGCAGTCAGAGCTTGGCTCTCTGTGCGTTGGCAGCGAGTGCGGTGGAGTAGCGCGATTTTTAAGGGATTGTTATAATTCTGATCACGAAGGTGTTTAGGAAAGGACTAGTGGTGATCGAATATAAAATTGTGATAATTTTTGATTTAGTTTAATTATTGACTGTTGTTTATAAGTTATGTGGTATGTGGTGATTAAATGACTTTAGGATTTGTGTGAACATAAAGAGGAATTTTAACAGTGGGTCAAAATAAAGTAAGTATTAATATATTTAAATTGACATCTGTGATTTGATATTTTTCACATTTTGCAAAATTAATATATATTTATTGGAATACTTTTTTGTCATTGACATTTGATAAAATGTGAAAACAGTGTCAATTATGTTATACGTGTAAATTAATGACAACATTTTATATTATCACTGTACTATTTAACATTCCACTATTTTTTTTATAAAATATGTAATGAACATTTTTAATTTTTGCACTTGTCACTTGCAACATTTTTCATAAACCGTGGAAAATGACAATTTATAACAATAGCATATTTTATGTTTATTTGTTCAAATTTTGATTACTGCACATAGATTTATTTTAAAACATACACATCTTTAAGTAAATTTTTTTTTGCAAGTTCAATACAATTTACAATACTCCAACTCAAATATTTCAACTGCATGATTAAATACCAATTATTTTACTAATATAACATTATATATGTTTATGCATATAATATTGTTAATTAAACTATTTCTTAATGTCATGTTAATCTTATATAAATCTGAAGTTAAAACAAGGATATTATGATATGACCCTTGTTAACTATGCTTCAGATTTTTCCTAATTACTTTTTTATTTTTGAAACTTTGCAAATAAATGAATAATAGTCATGCAACTAAAAAAATATAAATACTGCATGACACTTTTGAATAACCCGCTTCGAGCAGCCTGTTGTCAGGCAGCAGTGACAACGATTTTCACTTGGAAATATAAATAGCAATATGTTTCCAAGTGAAAATAGCCATTGCCCGGCATTGCTGCACCCATAAAAAAGTCAGCCATATTAGATTAATTCTAATAACAAATATTATCAAATATGGATGGATTAACCATTGGGTTACCATCTAAAAAAATACGAAGTGAGGAGAAGTTTCAGCCCAAGCTCATAGGACGTGTAAGGTTCTGATTGCTGTTAAAAAAAAACTTTTGAATAACATATGTGTTCTTGCTTTTTTAATTAACATTTCTATGAATTTAAATAAGCTGTATATGACAAGAATAAAACTCATCATGATCTTTGTCATATCTAATTGCTTAAGTTTTGATTTTTATTCGTGAATATTTAGTTTAATAATAGTTAATGCATAATAATAGTTTATGCAATAATAAATTATTCGAATTAGACTAAAATTTGATCTTTCACCTAAACATATTTCATTAAAAATAATTATTATGTAATATGGGATCTCTATATGATATTTTTTCCATTTGAACCAATTTAATAATTGTTATTGTTATTTAATTATTGCAAATTTCTCGTTCTGTGAATAAGTCTCATAGAACGTTTCTAATCAACTATATTATTTTAAATACAAATAGTTGTTAACTGAAACTATTTTTATTTTTGTTCATGATAGATGGACAATTCGGCTTATGTGCCGTCGCATATGCCATCGCCCGCTCTTGTGGTGTTTTCTCAGGCTGCTGGAGGTCTCACTGAAGCATTGCGTATACAACGACCATTTCATTCACAGGTATGTAATAGATTTTTCAAATTTATATATAATAAATCTAAACATCTTCGGATGTTCTATAATGAGAATAGAAGTTAATCTTTTGACCGGTATATAGAGATTATGGTTATACTTCTTTTTCAGATGGGCGACGGTAAAGAAATGCACTTACCCTTAGGTCTCGGTCTTCGTCACATGGAGGCCGCTTATGGCACCCATCTTCTGCACCAACTGCCTCCACATTTCTTGCACCCATCTCCTTTTGGTACAGGAGCATTTCGACCTCTCGCTGGTTCGGCGGCCGCTGGTCCGTCTCTCATTGACCCGAAGCATTTTCCGTCGGCGTTTGCGCCACCTGCTCCGTCGGTGAAATGTTCTTCACCGATGATGATTGACCATCATCATCACCAGCAGCAACAACAGAGATCTTCGTTGTTGTTCACAACACCAGAAGAGAGATTAATGGGAGCACTCGGCAGGCGAACCGATTCGTGTTCACCGGCAAGTGCCTCATTGTCACCGCCAGCTGCGGTCAAAGAGGAGAGCTTAGAAGGGGGCTTGTCCGAGGAAGGTGACTGCAGGACGCCTGGCCCACAAGAACAGACTGAACATCACCAGGACAGACCTACGGATTTTAGACGTGAGTTTACTAATAAATATGTAAACTAACTTTAATAACCTTGTACACAGAACTATAATATCGTCGATATTGTTTGATCAATATTTTAAAAATTATTAGTTATCCTATTACTTAAAGTGACCATATTTTTTTAAGTCAAAACCGAGACGGCAATTTTTAGTTAATCAAATGCGAGGCGGAGGGGGGGTTCTTTCAAAAACTATTTAAGGATACCATGAATTATATAAATTATTTTTATTAATCAAAGTTGCGTTTTTTTGTTTCTATATTGTTTGTTTTGCTATTGAGCCTTGTTCAAAATTCTATTAAATTTTTTTCATAATTAATTTGAAAAAATTAGTACTTTTTTGTTTGTTTTCATAATTTTTGTGAATTTTAATTTTATTTTTTAAAAAACCGGGACGAAAGATTTACGTATATCCGGGATAAATTTTAGAAAAACTTGGAACACGGGACCTATGGTCACTTTACTGTTACTAACATATAAGAAAAAACGTACCTATTACCAAAATTTACTTAGAAAAAGTAATATTTATATTACGTGATTATTATAGTCATTTGAACTTGAATCAAATCTAATTTAGATCGATACTATTTTTCAATAATATGAATTCCTTTGATTCTTACATTTCTGGTATTCTTAAGCTTTACGATGGCCATGACAACCTTAAATAAATCAATCGGGATGAGAAGAAAATTATGTTTTTGTAGTCCTAATTTTCATTTTTTTTAAAATTTTATTTATTAATGACAATTAGAATATTAATTGCATTTTATTAGAGTTATTTTGATTTACATTAATTAAATATATATCAAGACAACTCATAAAATGTAAAAAATATTCTGATTGTTATTAATAAATTTAAAAAAAATGACTCAGGTTCTATCAGATGAAATAAAAAATGATTTCTTTAAATTGTACCTAATCGGTGTTGTACGAAACTTTACCTCAATATCTAACATTCTATTTCTGAATCTTATGATGCATTGAATCTATTCTCTCTAGTAACTGGAAAAGACCAAATCAATCATATCACGACATAAATGTCGGTCTATTAATAATGTGTCAGATCGCCTCATTTCCATCTTCGAACTCATTTGATACCTGTTTACAAGAACCTCTAAGAATAGTACTCAGAATCCTTTAACCATGGAAATCACGCCATATGTTTCCACATTCTTGCACTGTTTAATTGTTATACCCTTGCGCCGTTAACGTCTCATGAACCATATTGTCTTAGATGTAAACGAATATCTTCTTATTACGAAACTTAACTGATTGCTTACTACAGCACTTCTGAATCTTGAAATAATGGAACAGTAGCATTTATGTTTAATAGTAAATTAAAAGCTATTATTAGTACATAGTTTATTTTTTCGGATATCTATTATTATTTATGATTTCATCTCTTTCAACTAAGAGCCTCATTTTTTATCTCAAATAAATATTCATATAATTTTTTGCTCTTAAATATTTTTTACACTTTGAGCCATGGAATGTTCCCATTTTTAGGAACTTTGAATAATTAAAAATATTTTTTTCTGAAATTGAATTGTAGACTTCTATGTACATAGCAGTAAACATCTATAGCTCGAGGTATTTCCAATTATAATTTAGTCATATGACCAAAACGTATAAAATATTTATAAACCAAAAATTAAATAAGAAAAGTTTTTCAAGAATAAGAATATTTTTTGTAATTTCATTTTTTTATACTGTAGGACCTCGTTAAGACGATTAAGTTTGATACGATTTCCCCCATAATACGCTACTTTACTACACAGACCGTGCACTACGAAATATACCTATCCCGCATAATACGTTTTCTCGCTCAAGATTTGCATAAGTCACGAATTATTATATAGATTTATGACCGTTTTACTTGATATTTTGATATAGCAATTATAATATTATATATATCAATGGATTTTTTCTGAGGTGATTTTGTTTCATCATATGAATTTCTAAAATTATTTAGAAAAGTGTACATTTTAATAATTATTGGAAAATTAATAATTATTGAAATTATTGGGTTCTGCGAAATTTAATCATAGAACAAAAAATTTTGTAAATAATACATATTAAAATATTGTCAGTGCATCTTTATATTTGACGCATTTTATGTATTTTATAGAATAATGATTGTAGCTTCAGTTTTTATATGCAAAAAGATGCTAAACCCACACAGCCGTTGTAATCTAAATTTTTGGTTTTCTATTTTCTAAAAAAATTTTAATTTTTGGTTTTAATTTTTTTCTAATTTAATGATTTTTTGTGTATTTTGCCAAATAACTAATTGTAAATTATGATACTTAGTGCTCCAATCGTACAGGACGAATATTTATTTTTATTTCATATTTACGAATATGACGAATTGGCTACAGTTACTTTTTAGAGAGTTTTTATTTTGTATATAAAGCATTTTCTTATCTTATTAGTATTTAAGAAATCTTACGATCACAATGACCATCAATATCTGATAATGATCATAAATTCGACAGATAAAATTACGCCTGTTTTTTAATTGGCTTAAACTCTTACTGGTAAATCAAAAGTTTTAAAAATGTTTGTAAAATGTTTCGTTCTTAGATTTAAATATTAATGGTATTTAGAAGAAAAATTGATGTATTTCTAAAAAAATGATACTATACATTTTGATAACACAAGTTTTTTTGTGACTTATCAAAATAAAACAAAACCTAATAATAAATTTGCTATGATCTTAATTTGTCATCTGCTATTTTTGGTTTTTGTCATATTGAAAATTAATATAATTTGCTAAATTGAACCAAAATATATTAATTTTCAATATGATAAAAGTAAAAAAATAGCTTATCAATTTAACTTTTTAATTTTTGTTATCATAAAGTTGCTAGTGACTATAATTTACATTATCAGATCAGGAATTTGTTTTAGCAGATTTGTATTGTGTATCAGCCTACCTCGTGTTTGGTCCTATTTCTATTACATTTACAACCGACTACAAATCTCTTCTTTTGAGAATCTGTACATCATATTCAAGTATCCCGCGAATTGTTTACGCCACAAGATTGAGCCCAACTGTCGTCCTATCCGGGAATTGTTGAAAACAAATAAGCTTCCTACTTGAACGCATCGCTGGTACTGATTTCAACTCTTTTCCATTAATACATTCCGACGTTAATTCGAATCTTGTAATCCATCTGACGTGCGTCTCAAATTTATTGTTTCGGATACCAAATTATAACGCATTCTTGGAAAACCTCATTGTCGAACGCTGACTTAGTAGCAGAGAACAAATTAGGATCCTAGTAGATTTATTATTTTGTAGACATTGTTTTATTTTGATAAGTCACAAATCACTTGCCTTACTGAAGTGTATGGCGCCGTTCTTCTTGCATTGCGTATGCAACTTTTATATTTTTCTGAAATACCTATAATATTTAAATCCAAGAGTACAAAATTATACTATTTTTTTTATTCACCAGTAAAATTTCAAAGCTATTGAAAGTCACCAAAGAACAAATTAAGATCTTTCCGGATTATTTATTACTTTGAAGGCATTTGATTAGCCACAAAAAACTTGTCCTACTAAAGTGTATGACACAATTCTTCTTGCAATAAATATGTAACATTTAAATTTTTTTTTTTAAATATCAAATAATATTTGAATCAAAGAATACTAAAGTTGTCTAAAATTTTTAAAACGTGTTGATCCCAATTGTAGGTGCAATTTTTAAAGCTATATTATAAAGTTAACAATAATTTTAAGTGTGCTCCTATTTGTCTAATTTATGATAATTACGATAATTGTGGTTGTGATTTCTTATATGTATATAAAAATGTATTCTCTATCATTTTTCAAAATAATTGCATCCACTTCGTGTGTACTTATGTTACGTACTTATAGAATTTATTAAAACTCGATAACTCAGGTTGTTGGATTATAATTTAACCCTTGTAGCTGTGGACTGTATTAAACACTGATTTGTTTGCATATTATGAATTTGTTGCAGTTCTAATTACAATCACTGATTTATTACTAAGTTATAAATGAAGAAAGATATATTTATTTTTATTTGTTATTTACATGTTGTTAAGCGGACTTTACTTTTAGAAGTGAACAACTAGTTCCATTAAAACACTCCGCTAACCCCTCTACCAGGGGTAGCAACCATTCCTTGTAAAGCTTAATGTTCTGAAGGTTGTCACCTTCATGGCCAATATAATAAAACGAAAATACGTCTGAACATCGTGAAAAATAAAAGCTCAACAATTATTAAAGCATATTTTATGTATACATTTCGAACACTAATTGTGTTTTATAATTCATTTGGAGAATCACATAAAATTTCATTATTATTGAAAAACAAAGAAAAATTAAATTGGGTATGTGGGTTTACTCATATCTCTTCGCATACAAAAATTGAAACTACAATAGTTATTTTCTAGAATATGTAGTAACATCGGACAAAAAATATCAACATTGACACAAAAACGCACACATGTATATATTTTTCTAAATACGTATTTGTCATGTACAACTTTGTAAAGAATTGTTTAATTAGTTATTAATAGGTAAACCATTGATTGTTCTTGAAATCTGAGATACGTATAGTTAATTTTTAAAACTGAAGCCCAGAAGATAAGCCCACGTTTGTCTTTTTAATTGGTATATTGCAACAATGTCCCGAAAAGGTATTTTTATTTGAAAACGCATTGCTATCTTTATTAGTAAGTGAAAACCGTTATCACTACTGCTTGAAATCAGGCTGTCTGAGGCAGAAATGGAACCTGGAACGTCTGTTTGGAAGTAAGCCGAAACGCAGAGATATCAAATACATTTTTTAACATTTCTTACAATTTTTTATAGCTCTCATTACGGTGGAGCGATTTTGTTTGAATTTTGTAACTGTGCTTGAAAAGAAATATACAAGAAAATTTGTAATCTTTATTATATGCGCTAAACCATTACTACTAATTACTATCTATTAATTTTATTTCCTACAAACTCGTTAATATTTAACTGCTTGATCAATATTCAATCGGACGCGGATTACAAACTCGTAGGAATCAATAAAAACCAAATTCCAAATGTAGCTGGCCGAATATATATCATTGCTTGCAAGATTCGAGTACTCTATGGGAAGGGAGACTATTTAATATATTATGCTAAAGTTATTTATTGCGCAGATGGGTCGATGCCTAGAGCTCAAGATTACTCGATAATCGCACTAGAACACCACCGTCATGGATAGTGTTCGGTGGAAACAAATATTTTGGCGATGTAAAGTGACTTCATGAACCCGAATGTGTCATAAAATGTATAGGGATTTAGTTAACATAATTAATTAGTGAAGTAACTTCATTATAATATGTAGAGAAAGTATTTTGATAATATTGAAGCAATTGAGTGAGATATATTATATTATTAGTATGTATGAACTAATCAATTTCTCGGTTAGAAATTCATCAGAATTACACTAATTGTAATATAAAAACTCTTCCAATAGACCGCTTGTGTTGCTAATTATAAAGCCATGTTATTAAGACGTAATCACAATTGCTTGTAGTATTTGTTAAGTTCCGATTAATGTAATATTTGCAGCACCTACTAAATGCTTGAGTATTTAGCAGGTGTACATATTTTTGGTACTTTTAATTTTACTTACTTTTTTACATCTTTACTAGAAAGGGTCTCCTTGTGGAGATTAGAGCTATGGGCTTTAATTGGATTCTGATTAGTGATTAGACCTATGGGCTTTCAATCAGAACTTTCAGGTGCGATACCTGTCTCAGACAGCCTGATGTCAAGCAGTACTAGAGACATTACTTGGTTTTACTAGTTTTCACTTGGAAATATAGACAGCATTATGCTGCTCTTTCCCGGCATTACTGCATCAATAAATTATAAGTGATACAAAAATTGTAATAATAGAAATTCATCAAATTGATTTATAAAGCCAGACTCATTAAGTTCTGATTCCTGTTAATAATATATATATATATATATATACATATATACTATATATATATATATATACATATATATATATATATATATATATATATATAAAAAACAGGAAAAACTTATTCAAGAGCTTCCCTACTTTTTTCTGTTAAGTCTCGATAATTAATCAGATCTTATTGGCATTAGTTTGTTCCTAAATTTTTGGCCATTGTTGACAATTGTAAAACTTTTTTTCAAAACGATTACCCTTTATGCTCATTTATTTGCAATAACGAGAAATTATAAACGATTAGTTACTTATGTCTTTTTTTCAATAGATTTTTAACAGCATACTCGACTGTTGGAAGTTGCATAGTTTGTGCATTAAAAATTTCAAAAAAATTGCTGAATCGAAAATAGTAATACAATTAATAATACAATTAATATATACAATTCGGTTTTATTTTACAATAATTTTTACATTTACAATAATAGAGGTAATTTTTTATTATAAAAAATGGCTTTTAAAATACAAAATATTCTGATCAATACCAGTGATTTTGAGATTAATAAATTTTAATATGTTATGAATTATTTTTTCAATTTGGTCCTGGTAGTGTTTGGGCGATCTTCCAAGCAGCTTTTGTATTTGTTTAGATGAGTTTTTGTTTCATCCCTTCTCATGTTGATCGTTGTCTCATTTCTATGAGATGAATTTATTATTTCAATTTTTGTAATACTGATGAATTTTTATTGGTGCCGCTGTGCCAGATAAGGGCTATTTCCACTTGGAAATGAATTGCTATCTATATTTTCAAGTGAAAACCGATGTTACTACTGCTTGACATCAGACTGTCCGGAACAGGTATAGAACCTGGAACTTCTAAATAAAAGATTTGTATTAAATTTTGGTACTACATACTAAGTGCCTGGGTGTTTAGAATTTAAAAGCAGTAAACAAAAATAGGAGGTTAAGATTAAAGTATATTCATCATTTTGAGTATGCAATAAGCATATTAAGTACCGTGTTTGTTTTTAATCTTTGTATTGCATAGAATTCGATTATCGCGATGTTACAATACATTACGACTCCCCAAATCATTTGAGATGGATATATTGCTTAATAAGCAGTTCTCGATACCCTTGTATCGTTCGCGTTATAGGCGACGGTGAATGAATGGCCCACGAAATTAAAAATAGCGTTTGCCTTCTAACTTAAATTATTGCTTAGGACTGTTTCTTATTTCACTCTAATTTTCTATATATATAAGTAGATGATAGGTTTCGGTGCAATACTTAACTATATTAAGTATTGACGGGAGATTAAGGGGTGACGATAATTTGCTATTGAGATAATCTTCGATTTTATGCTCGGGGGTTAGTTTTTGTTTGCATTTGGTAGTTTACAATTTAAATCGATTTTAATTTATTGATATACTAGGATATAAGGTAACTTACCATTTTTGTTTGCAACTAGTGCAAACGTACTGGACTCAGATTTTGATAATTTTTTTAATTATTAAATATTTTAATTTATTGATAAAAAATCTGGTTATACGAGTTATACGTTACCATTGTAAGGCTACTTATCATACTCACAATTAGTGCAAACGTACTTAGATATTGATTATTTTATTAATTAAATTATATTTTTTATTATCTATATTTAATATTATTATAATGTTGATGTTAATAGAAGATCAGTTAAGAGTTGAAAACAATAATTATTGCTTTATTCTCGCTTATAGTGGTTTGGGCAAAAATGCTCAATTGTAGAAAAGACTAGAAATGTGTAATTCATTTTGTTCTGGCAAATGTAGGACATACAATTTATGATTTCTATTGAGTCAAATCTGCCTGATCGTAAAAAAATGAAAAAAAAACATGATCAATAGTTGTACAGTACAACTATGATATAAAAAATTAAGTTAAACGACCTGCATACAGCTATCTATGGAATAGTTAAGTTAGATTCAAGATCACTTTTATAAAAAAAAAAATAATTTATTTTTAACTTTATCAATTTAATAAAAGTTTTTTTTTTTATCAAACTATCATTTTCAAATGCTTCCCTGATCCCTTATCATTAGTCTTATTGACAATCTGTAACAAGCGAATTGAGTATTTACACATCTTTGCAGATACGACATCAATTCAAAAACTGTGTACGAATTTTTTTACTACTTGATAACTGTTAATGATAACATGCTGTTCTTAGAATTGCAATTCTCAGAATTTTCATATAGGAGCTTTATGCTCTATAGACTGCCCTTGGAGTATTGCAAAACACCAGTTCTCTTTTGATATAATTATTATCTTTGCACTCAATAAAAGTTTGTTTATAAGGTAATATTTGATTTATATACTGGTTTTGTAATGTAGTCTTCGTCTTTATTTATTTATGAAAAATTATTCCCAGTTATAGCAAATAACGATTCAAACGATAACTGTTAAATATGCGGAAATGAATAATTGGGAAAAATTAATTTAAGAAACAACTTTTTTTTACTTTTTTGTTTCGTCGCTCAAAATTTATGTTTTATACTTAATGTTTTTGTTTGTTCTTAATTTTTTTCTAGAATATTCGTGTTTATAAGTAGAGTGAGTTGTGTGAGAATTTTTTTAATTATCAGAGATCATTTTAAAGTTAGAAATATTCAAAATTTAGTGCTATATCAAATATTGAAGTGACTAAGAAAAACGTGGATTAGCAACCACTGGTTTTGAGTTCGATATCCATCTTAGCCAGCCAGATATCAGGAAGTTAGTGATATCAGGTGATTCTCACTTGAGTATATAGCTCTCAATATTAAGTGACAATAAAATACAATATTTTAAAGTGACCATCGAAAACGTGGATTGGTAACCACTGGTTCTGGGTTTGATATCCACTTTAGCCAGCTTGATATCAAGCAGTTGTAGTATCAGATTCTCACTAAAAGTTAGAAATTTCAAATACGATATCAAATGAGAATAATATCAAATATTAAGGTGGCCATCGAAAAGATGAATTAGCAAAAGGTGTGTCTGGGTTTGATATCCACCTTATCCAGGTAGATATCAAGCAAAAGTGATATCAGATTTACATTAGAGATTATAGATCTCAAATATGATATCAAGTGAAAATAATATCAAATATTATAGTGACCATCGAAAACATGGATTAGTAATTACTGGTTCTGGGTTTGAATTCCACCTTGGTCAGCTTAATATCCAGCAGTAATGTCATATCATGTTTTTACTTACATCAGATTGGGATTAGTGTTGTGATAAATTATTAAATTAATTATGTACTAATTAAATTAATTATCTAATTATCTATTATCTTATTGTGTGCAAAGAGTTAAAATAGAGCACTGACAATGACGGATCATAAATGTCGATGTACTAACCAGTCTTATTCGATCATATTGCGGGTTTGATTCAATAGTAAATTGTCTGTTTCGAATTAGGTCATTCTCCCCTACAACAGCTGTGAAATGAGTATTTACTTTTTAGATTTAAAATGGCTGGCATCACTCGCCGAGTGATACAGAATTGAGATCATTAATCAAGTGAATTTTAACATTATTCTGTATCTTTCAACGTGGAGTGACTGGAACTGGAATTTACTAATATTAATTTTCATTTCAAAATAAAATAATGACAAAGTGCAACTTTGACATCAAACTGATCGATAGTTTTGTTATGAATTTTCAAATTGTCCGATGTCTGGTTATTTTTTCCTTTCAAATATTGTTGTTGAAAATTTCTAACTTTACTTGTTTTTGAGATATCGGTGGTGGACCTTTTTACCCGCGGACCTATTAGCTCCGATCTAACCTATTGCCCTTTTGTATGTAGCATAATTTGCAATTTACTGATAATTTCTTCAAGATTTATCACTCTAAGTTAAATTATCGAGAATTCTAATTTGTCGTTGTGGTTTCTAAATTTGGGTAGTGCAATTTTTTACTTTTAAGAACATTCTCATTCGAAATGATTGAAAAATCTTAAAACATGTTTTTGTGTCGGGCTTAGTAGCTCTACTGGGCGGAACGTTGTTCCGTACAGCAGTGTCACTCCTGCGCAAAACACCGTGATCTTTCTATATGACATTATAATATAAGATAAAATGTATTATAAGGTCTGTGGGATCAATCGAAATTTTTTTGCATTTTAGAAGAGAAACAACTGTGAACCATCAAGAAAACGGCATTGAAGTCGTATGCCTAAAGTTTTGTGAGTACTTTTCGAGTAAATACTTCAAAAATTTAATAAAAAAGTTTAAAATGTTATACAACATTTTAATCAGTTGTTTTTAAAATCAAACTTAAAAATTGGAGAAACACATATTTCCATTTATTAGAATAATTCAAATTGACTATGAAAACTTTTTTAATGTTTTTTTTGAAATATTTTGTTCGTCTTGATTGTATGGAATGGTTTGTTCGCCAAGCGATTAAATTAATTTGATTTAATATTTTTAATGAAGTCTATTACTTAAACCAGTTTCACCACTCAATCTGAACTATATATATATTAAAAATCTATCCACGGTTTAATTTATTCCAATGACAGTTGTATCATTAAATGCTTTCCCGCTTGTCTGAGAATGAATCATTCGACATGTATTAATTAGTCAAGAATCAATCACGGAAGAGCGAACCTGCATTATTCATTTATGTTTGATATCCATAACAAGCAATACATCAAACATTCAGAAATAAAAATACGTCCTCAATTGAATGTCCTGTCATAGGCGCGTCGAACGAATTATTTTTGTTTTTGGATAACGTTTTCGGCTTTTGATTGCCTTGATGAAATATATTTTTGAATACACCAGTCGCTGGAATCGTCAGTTGAATTTAACTTGAGATTTTTTGATAGAAATAATTAGGTGAAATTAAATTTTTCTTAGGTAGATAATTTTTTGGTATGTAAATGAAAATTCTTTTTTTTTAAATAGAGGTGTCTAAAAAGTTGGTCAAGTGAGTAGTAAGTCACCGATTTCAAAATTATATATTTTATATTCATTCATACATTGAAATTATAAAATTATATGTTTTATAATTTCAATATATAAATTTATATGTATATTTATACAAATTAATGTTTATTACTAACTTAATTGACAATATTAAATACAATATTGCTTCGGTATTAATTAGATTAGGGCAGGGTGGGGCACAAAGGTCTAATTAGACTTTGAGCAATTATACTGTGGAAACCAAAGCAGTTATATCACAACAAATAACAAATATCAAACAAACAACTATCTGACTGTGTTCAGTAAAACTCCCAGCTAAACAAACCATCATTGTAGAGGAGGCATTAGGTCCAATGTCTTATTTTTAATTTTAAAGAGATTTTATGTAATAATAGCTACATTATTTAACCAATGCAATATATGAATTTCTTGGGTACATTTTTTATAGAAATAACACTGTACCACACCCTTTTACCCCATCCACGTGTAAGCTGTCATAGAGGTTATAAAAAAACTTCTGAATCTAACTTAAAATTAACAATACATATTATAAAACAATTAAATAACGTATACTTAAATAATTATATTATGGTCTCGTAAACTAAACAACAGTGCTGATATCCAAATCTCTCACATTAAGCTTATTCAAAATGGCTTACGAATGTGAACTTATACAAAATTACGAGATTTGTAGTTATCTCATCTGTGAAATAATCAAAAAGGTAAATTGTTTGCTCTGGATTTAATTAAAGGACTTTGTGTGCCTTAAATGTTCTAAAGTAATCAATTAATCAACTAATATTATTGAACAAGCGATTAAATGATGGTGATTAACCCTTTCCACTCGTATGCTGCCGCTCCGGTGACATAATACGTGTCATCTTTGCAATGTACGAGTGGAAAGAGTTAATATTATTTAAAGTTTATTAGTAATTTCAAGTTCAGTAAAATATACTCGTTTATCTATGTCAAATGTACATTTTCAATTTGAAATTATATTTGATGATAAAGTTAATTAAATTAATTATAGAAGATTTTTGCGATCATATGCACGAAGATCATGTGTAAGAAGTCTTAAGATCTAGAAGCTGAATCACGAGAAGAAAGGCGCTGTTAAATAATACGAAACAAATATGTTACGCGATTTGCATATTATTTATTCTGTGAATAAATGAATGGCTGCGCTTGTGTTTTATTTAATATTAAGATATAGAAATAACTTAACTCTTATCTGATTATGATTCCATAAAATGGAATATTGAATTATTATCATCTGACGGTGATTTAGATCTCATGGGTTCTTTGAATAGCGAATTATTATTCTACAGTTCAAAAAAATGCTGCGATAATAGGAATTGAATACGTAGATATTGGACAGTCAAATTATTCATGACTATAACATATCTTGAAGTATTTATTATTTTGAATGGAGTATCTTTAGTTGATATATCACTGCTGCAATTATTTATATGTACATGATGTTTCTCAGCGGTTCCCCTTATTTCGCTTTAATGACAATCCAGTCACGTGCAAACACTCAGAATCAGCTGTCGAATGTCAGGGTATCTCAAATGGTAGGCAATTAGAAATATAGAGCAGCGATTTTTAATACATTTCATATAAAACATTTATAGAAAATTTAAAATGTAAATTTTATAAGGCGAGGAAAGATTGTTTTTACAATAATAATCTACAGGGTTTTCTAAAGATCTATTATAGGTGTGTTAGGGGTTTGTTGTAAGTTTTTTTTATTCTGGAGATCCACTGATTATATTTTTACGCAATAAAGATGAATAGTTACTTGAACTATTCCTCTCCCGAATCAACTTAAAATAATTCCATAACTATTGTTCATAATTTATATTTAATCATTTTCTAGAGAAAGTGCGGTGTTACGACTTACTCTGTGTTTCAGGAAAATAGTATCCATAAAAAATGATAATAATATCTCTGATAATTTATTCTTCACTTACTTTAAAGAAAATTGACATGTTGCTAAGTAATTCTTTTCATAAATCAATGTAAACTACGAGCAGCAATACAAATAAAAGATAGTGTTTCAAGTAACACAATTTACATGTGTCCATATCTTACAAACTATACATTCTACCCATTTATTTTCACTCTGTACATAATTCTTGTATGTTACAACTAACCCCAAGGTTTAGTTTCAATTTACCCCAGGTGTAATTTTTTTGCATTAATCAAGATTACTATTTAAACCATTTAGCAATCACAAAAATTGTTGCACATTATCAAAGATTTGATATATTGGAAACAAAATAAGATATACAAAATTTAAAATTAGTCGACAATAATATCGCAAACTGAAATTTTATGGTACTATCATAAAATTTCAATTACATTTAAATTAAACAAATTAAAATTTTATATTACATGTTAAAAATGAAGGACCTGCACAGTTCTGTATATTGCGTCGGCCTGTTGGACAATATTATGCTGGATGGTTTTACATGTCCAATCTAGATACAAATTTATTTTAATATCGTTCCTAAGATCCTAGCTTTCATACACGTTTTTATTTATTTTAAACTATCTATCCATTGATTTTTGATATCAGCATTTAGTTTTTATATTTCAGAAACGCTTTACTTTGCTCGACAATGCAAAAATCATATATCCATGTGTAATATTCTTTATTTCCATTTTTGTTCTCAATAATCCAGAAATGTGTATCAAAATAATCAATGTGCGATATTAGCAATGACAAAAAATCATTCACCCCGCGCTAATCGCATCGACTGGAATAATTTTAGTTCGCGTTTTGTATTATATGTAAATGCGTTCAATGAAACGATATGATGTAATATAGGTGTTATTATGGATGAAGTGGTTTTTACGCACAGCTTCTGTGACATATATACGGCAAATTAATGAATGCCGTCTGTATGAATAAAAATCATATTAAAGTCAATTTTACGCTTCGGCGAACCGCCGATCGGTCGCGATATGGGCGGGGCGGTTCGGCTAGCGGTGAAAAATATGTTAACCGCACTTACCCCAGGCGCGGACGGTAACGCACGCGATACTGGGATTAGAGTCACATTAGGTTAATATTTTACTCAAAGCAACTTATATAAAAAAATTCAAGAAATCGTACTAATATTTTTTACAGGAATTCTGGCCCTTTTTTCTGGAAAAAAAATCAATTATTGCCTCTATTTTTTAAAATTGAACTTTGTGCGATTTTTTGTAGTTCAGCGAGCGAGTACAATTTTATCTAAAATGATATTTATTGTGATTTTATATGGTCAAATGCTTTGAACGTATTTCGTGATTCATATAATTAAATATGAATATCTGAATCTTTTTTCTTTAATGAGTAAATAGGTTTTCATTATTAATAGTGTGGAAGTTGTAGTTAATGGTCCGTGATATTTCTTTCAAAATTCGGTATATGTAATTAAATAATACTATTCTACTATATTCTATTAGTAATATAGGGCATAAAATATCATAACTATGAAAAAATTTACAAAATAGCGATTTTTTTTAAATTGAGTTGGTCAGTGAAATTTTATTCACAATGATATTTTGCGATTCATATAATAATATAATTTTATATATGATATTATAGATCACATAGTTCATATAGGACGCTTTATAAAATTTCAATATTTTTGTTGAAATGAAGCATTCGATGATGCAGCGAGCAAGTAAAATTGAATTAAAATTATGATGTATAATAATTAGGGTTTGTCGGTTTTCAAAAACCGGTTTTAAAAACCGGTTTTTTGGCGAAAATAATGGAATTCGAAAACCGGTTTTTAGTGAAAAATGTCGGTTTCCACTGTATAAATGGAAAATGACAAATATAGCCAAATATAAAAGATAGATGAAAGCGTTTTGAATCTTGAAATCATATCAGTTCAATAGCATTTGATATCTTATCAGTCTGCAATGGTTCCCAGAAAGGTTTTGTATATATTAATTTAGATTTTTATACCAGTGTACATATTAATTTAAATCAGTGTGACTTCTTCTTGAAAGAAGTAACTTCCTCTACTCAAATTTAAAAAAAGAGATTTAAACCCTAGAAACCACAAATTAAAGAACAAAAAACTTAGAATTATTATATCAGGCTTTAAAAACAATTAAGCATAATTTGGTCGCAAGTATAAACGTATTTTCTGTTTCAGGAAATTTTGTGAGTAAACAAAGGACACGTCTATGTAGAAATTCGATAGACGTTCTCAGTGTTTTGAAATCATATTGATTGTATTAAATAAAAAAACAATTAGAATGTTTAAAATTAATTAATTAAAATTGCTCGGAACAGACAATATACAAGTTTAGCTTAATTGTTTTTAAAACTAAAATTTATATTAACAAGTATGTTTCAACATGTATCTAATATATATATTTTTTTAATTTAATGATTTTTTTTTATTTAAAAATGTATTATTTTAATTTATTCGAAAACTTTTCTTTCACTATCATAAAAATATTTTTACTTTTATACGTGAAAATGATGCATGAATAACGAATAATTATTTTCAAAGTTATTTAATCAACGTAAACTATTAATTTTTAGTTCTACTAATTAAAATTAAAATAATTTTGTTTACTATATATAAAGTTGAAAAATAAATAAACTCAGTCAAATACTGCTCTAAATTACACTAAATTTGCGGATAAATTACAGAATATTCGAGCAAAAATTTATTTTCTATATAAAATTCGAAAACCGGTTAAAACCGGTTTTTTAGTAAAATTAAAATTCGAAAAAAAAAAAATTCGGTTTCCCAAAATGTCGGTTTTTGTATAAACCCTAATAATAATCAATAATCATTATTAATCAGGCTTGTATTGAGTATTATATGATATGAGAAATCGTTACTTTTACAAAAAATGGGTGTCGTGATTTGCTTCAAAATATTAACAACAAATATTTACATATAGTTATTTTTAGCAATATTTATATTAATGGTATAAAACTAATCGAAATCTTAAAAAGGTATACGTAAAACTGCATCTTGGCGCTTTTTAGTATGTATAGTAATTTTTTTCTTTTTTCTTTCCAAAAATGTATTAAGTCAGAAAAATGAGAAAATTAGCAATCAGTGATTTATAATTTTAATATATCATATAAAAATTGAATTTAATACTAGATTTATACAAACTCGATGTTTTAGTTTATCTTTGAATTTTTTTAAAATTAATTTAAAACGTTGATTTTATCTGAACGGAAGTATATTGAAACTTTATAAAGATATTAGCAAGTAACTTGATTAACTTGATTATTATATCACGAAATACGTTCATAAGTATTAATGAATTTAAAAAAAAATAATTTTAATTTTAACAGTCTTTTTCAGTTTTCTAGCTTATAATTTTATTACCAGCTCTCACTTTAAGGCAAGAGACAGGGTACAAATTAGCCCGGTAAAGAGAGCATTGTCATTTATAGCGACGAGCACCGCGATTATTCTGAAACAGCATAGAATTCACACGTGAACCAGACATTTGAGGGAAATGAAACAAAATTGATGCTCTAAAAGTCGCTGAATTGTGTGATTTAAGTGCGGTGAAATTTCACGACTGAGGGTTAATTGAACTACTTTGGAGTAAAAAAATGCTAATATTGTCAAATTAATCTTTGGCATAAAAAAATAATCTTTGGTATATGAAGAGATATCAGAAAGTTGCACTTATGATAAAATTGTTATTTGACGTTTGTGCGTTTTAGAGGTTAGGATTCATGTTTACAACGTCTGATCGCGTAGCCAGTTCATTTTTTTCAACAGATTGTCACTGTCAACTCATATGAAGATAGACCCGTAACATAGCATACTCATAACATTTCTATTTTATCCGAAAATTGGCTGCTATATATGAGATTTAGTAAACTTCTTAAATAATTTTTAAGGTTTAGGTAAATAGCAAATATTTTTATTATTTGTTCAAAATGTTCATCTATTGATGCAAATATTTTTCAGTTATTTTAGCAACCTTTATTTAAATTTAAATTTTTTTACTCAATTGATATTTAAAATTTGATTTTAACTCAAAATCTAATTAATTATTTGATATTTATGGAAATAGTGTAATATGATTATATTTCGCATTGCCGTGTTACAAGCGCGTGTTGAATTCGCAACCCTTTTGTCGATAGAGGGGTTGCGCTTTGAATAAAAACTTTGCTCATTCATCGCGGCGACTTTGGATGTTCACATGTTGCGAGTTCATACACAGTGATGGCAAAAGTCTTGATAAATGTAATTCGAAAATGACAACTTCAAAATTATTGAATTCGTCGTACGTCGTACTTTAATAAATTTTACAATGACTTTTTTTCTTTATTATATTTAGAATACTATAACTTTTATCGCGTCAAAGCACATTGAAACTATTGTCTTTATTCAAGTCATACAAATAATGTTTTATATGGATTATTCTAAGGTTTCAAAAGTATTTTATTTTTGCAATTTAAAGAAGTGAACAATTATTTAATTCTTTTATAAATCGGTGGCATATTTGTTTCAATGCTCGCCCCGTGCAAATGTCAACAGGGGATGTATTTAATGTGGGCCGCTGTCGTTGCTCGGTTGATCTCTTTTCGTCTCATTGTTGTCTGTTCATGTATTATGTTTTAACATTCGAATCAGTCGAGTTGGAAAAGGCAGAGGTGTCCAAATCGTTTGGAAAAGGAGTAGTAGTAGGTTTTTACTTATTTTTTTAAAATAGTTACAAAGATACCGTAATGTTTTATGAGCTAGTAAGCAAACAAAAAAAAACTGTAATGGAAATCCAAAAAAATATAATGTCCAAATCGATTGGAAAAGGAGTGGTAGTAGGTTTTTACTTATTTTTTTTAAATAGTTACACAGACACCGTAATGTTTTATGAGCTATTGTAAGCAAACAACAAAAACTGGTATGGAAATCTATCTGTAATAGAAAAAATTAGATTTCACTCCACGAAGAGAAGTCTATAATTTGAGGACCCGAGCATCAACTTTCAATTTTTTTAGAAGAGCAAAATTGAGCAAGTAAAGATTTAAATGAATTTAATTACGACTTTTTTAATGATTAGTTTTTATATAATCAATATTAATTTTGTTCTTAAATACAAAAACCGTAAAACATTATCCAAATAAAATTGCAATTGGTTTTGCCATCATAAATTGAATTAGGAATTAGGAATTAGAAATTAGAAATTACGTATAAAGTACTTTAAAATGCCAGAAATATTATCAATCCTAAATAATTTTTTTTTTTTATATATATAAAGCTACCTTACAACTTTAAAGAATAGTATGTTAAGTGTTAGGTTATAAAAGATTTAAATGTATATGATTGCGATTTCATTAATTACTTATTTTGTTCATATTTTCCAACATAGCCGTTTAAATCCCGATAGCGACGTCGTAAGAATCAAGGTGGTGGATGGTTATATATTTTTTCTTCTACTTTCAAATATTGTTATTAAAAAACTCTTAACTTTTCTTGATTTTGAGATATCATTGGTGAACCTTTTTACTCGCGAACCTTTAGACCACGCTCAATAGCATAATCCATAATCAATAGTGGAAGTAAAGTGTGGAAAACTCTCTTCGTCGTTCTTACTACTCACAAGTTTTTTGTTAGTTCTATAATGCAATTTTTTCCATAAGTTAGATAAAACGAGTTCAGTTAGTTTTCGAAGAGGACCTATCATTTATCCCTCTGAGCCGCAGGTTTGGCACACATGTTATAAGTCATGTTCCCTGACAAGAAGTGCGCTAACACTCTAATCTTGTCTATATATACCATTGTTTATGACCCCGTTACAAGCTTATTGCCGTATTGATATGTTAACTAGCGATAGGGTTCTCTTTTTATATTTTTCGGCGAAGCAAAACAGGTGTCTCGTGTGTACATAATGTATTATTATTAAATTACTTCATTGCAGCAATATGAATAATGAAAGGTAAGCAGATGTAAATGATGATTGATACTCAAATATGAAATGCGTTTGGTTTAAGGTATGTATTATTTGACTTTACTAGAATTAAATAACTACAATTTTCAAATGATTATAATTATTACTGAATTTTATGAAAAATGCTATATCTACATTATTTTGCATTAATGCAATTTTTTTATACTTTTCGAAAAGAAACATAATATAACTTGATTGTTAGCCATTTCAAAGTTAACTTATTTTTTTAATAAAGATTTTGTTTCTTTTGCCTTGCACGTTTATTATGAATAAAAATGATTAAATATTTTATGTTTCAATGTTTTATTTCTATTTTACATTTTTATTTAAGTACTTAATATTTGCAATTTGTTGTGATTAAAAGACTATTTCCTATCTCAATTAGTTTATTTATTAAAGTATATGTTCACATATACTGTATACAAAAAAGTGGAGAAATTATGAAAAATCATCTAAGTATGACTGTGTCAATTTTTTAAAATTCTATCGTTACAATTCCAATTTTCTTGACAAGAGCCTGAAATAATATCTATTATTATTGATTACGGCTTGCTTATGAATAAATAAATAAATAAAATGAAATAAATAAATAGTTGAAAAATCCTAATTCTTATTGATTATTTACATACATCGAGAAGTTTATGCAATTTGCCTTGAGGAAAAATGCCACTACAACTAATTGAGATTTATTTTGGATGCTCTATATTTATTTTTCCTTCTTTAAACTTTATAATCAGATTTATGTAAATGTGGCTTAATAAAAATCACTTTACATGACATTTTATTCTACAGTAATTTAAATTAACAATTAACCCTTTCCACTCGTACATTGCAAAAGTAATATGTATAATACATAGCCGCCGGAGGCATGCGAGTGGAATATTACAATCATCAATATTTTTTCAGTACTTTTACAAGAAATATTTTTTTTATCCAGTTAGCCCAAATAGACATAAAAAATACGTTCTGATCAGTAAGAGAATTCTGTACCATTCAAATTAGCCCCTGCGCCTCCCAACCTCACGCGGCGTTTTGTAATGTGAAAATCCCTATTTTAATATCGCATATTTTCTGTATGCGAGCATGTGTGCTTGAAATATTTGATTAGTTTAATACGTGCGATGAATGTTAGCAGATATTGTGACCATTGGCCCTGTGAGGGATCGCGAACGTTTTCATGACGCCCATGGAGTAATTGATTTCTTTAGTAGAAAAAATAAAATTTTAAAAATTTTAATTTTTTTAAAGTTAGGTAACAATACATTTAATTTTGATGGAAAAAAATTATAAAATAGGAAAAAGAATAATATACTTTAAATACGATGTATTAGTCATATCATCTAATAATACAAAAAAGGACCAGAAGCACTATCGTCCACATCCGAGGAACGGTTGTGACCAAAACACCAAAATGGTTTGTAACGACTTTTGTTGCACTTAACAATAATAATATGTAACATATATTATAAACATAAACATTTAAACAAGGCTGATGAATAAAATATAATAATATAACTTATGAATAAATATAATAACAAAACATATTGTTTTAAATATAGTTAACAAGAATTCTTTGTGAAAGCTTTTTTTTCTTATAGTGAATTTTTCTCTTCCTTTCCTTTTCGTATTTTGTTTTAGTCAAGTTAGATTTTTTATCTGTTTAATCTTTACCCTAAAAGGACAAGAAATACATGTCACTACCGTGACCACAAAATTTGTCACAAACGTATCCAACGCACACTTTTAAAACAAATAATCATTATGACAGCTAAATTATCTCGGCAAAAAGTAATTGCTGGTAAATAACTACTAATGTTCAATTTACAGCAAAATAACAAAAAAGTAATCTATCTGTATACAATTAACACTTATGATTAAAAGAATTCGAACATAAAAACTTACTTTTGACTCTTTAAAAGCAATGTGGCTTACAGATCAAATGTAAGGATTGACTGAAAGCAATAATGGAAACTTGTTCAAACAAACATATTTCATTTTTTTCCTTTAGACCCTATCTCAAAATCAGTATAGTTATACGAATGTCATTACCGTATTCTGGCACAACCGTACCCAATCTCTTCTATAACTTAATAACCTAATGCTAATTATATAAGCATTCTAAACATATCTTGCAATCGTTTCAGCAAGTCTTACTTGTTCATAGACTGGGTGACAATTGCACATATTTTAATTTGTATCTATCAATTTTTGTTTATTAAACAATAATTGTTACACCTATCCCAATTGGATAACAAGTGAAATTTTTAAGAATAGAAAATTGGCTTCAAAAATACAAAATCCACAGATCAATGTCAGTGATTCTAAAATTGACAGAACTTAATATATAATAAAACTTGTTTTTTAATCTTTCAATCTCTGGTAGAATTGTGGCTTAGTTTACTTGCAAGTTACTTTGGGTGATCCTCGAGGCGACTTTTGTATTTGTCTGAATGAGTTCGTATTTCATCAAACGATTTTTAACGTAAAATTTCATGTTAAATCTTTCGGACAGTTGTTAATTGTGTGATCGCTCGACCCGTTGATTTCTGTCCTTGGCATGATGGACGCAGCGTTTCAATTCCCGCCGGGTTCGCCACGAATTTGGCGATGACAGTTCTCCACCCATTCGCGATATATTTTTTCTATTTGGCACTGTGTCGTTTTTGTATAACTGAAACGGAATATGCAGATGAGACAGGAAAATTTCCGTAATAGCTTCAGTCATGATTATGAATATATTATATTCTAATATTGTCTCGGTTAGGTACCCGCTTGTGATGTTTATATCATATAAATATTTTTTAGTTTTAATTTTTCGAAAGAGAAGTTACTATTGTTACGTTCTCTCTACGTTTGAAGTCGTTCTGAAACGTCAAAATTGAAAACAGGTCGTATGTGAGCCAAAATTTGATCCTCGACGTTTTCTTTAAAATTTCTGATTCGACTTGACATTTCAAACATTTAAAAGCCACAAACTAAATATAATATAAAAAAATTGAATAAAACTCGATATGCAGGGGAGACTAGGTACGTTTGTGCCAGGGTACGGTAGTGACAGTTGTCATAACAGCTAAACTATACTGATTTTGAGATGGCATCCAAGGGGGTAAAGATGTAGTATGATTGTTCGAATAAGCTCCCATTATTGCTTTCAGTCAGTGTATTACATAAACATGATCTGTAGACCGCATTGCTTTCAAAAAGTGAAAAGTAAGATTTCATGCTCGAATTCTTTTAATCATAACTGTTAATTGTATACAGACAGATTACTTTTTTGTTATAGTGCCGTAAGTTGAACATTAGTAGTAACTTACCAACAATTTGTTTTTGTTTAGATAATTTAGCTTTTTGCCAGTCATAATGATGATTTGTTTTCATAATTGTGCGTTGGGTACGGTGAAGATTAAACATATAAAGAAAATCTAACCTGACTTAGACAACATACGAAAGATAAAGGAAAAGGAAAATTCATTCAGAATTCTTGTTAACTTTGTTTAAAAAATTATGTTTTGTTATATCTGATTATATTTTATTTATAAGCTTTGTTTAAATGTTTATGTTGTCTTGTGTAACATATTATTGTTATTAACGACAATAAAAGTCATTATAAACCATTTTGGTGTTTGTACCTATTGTTTTCAACTTTTTTTTATGCTTGCCACTACTGACCCCAATCGCTGTCACAACCGTTCCTTGAATGTGGACTAATAAAAAAAAAGTGGCACAACCATACCCAGTCACCCCTACTCACGTTTATTAGTCTTACTCGAAGATCAGTTGAACCGTTTCTTTATACTTAGCGGATGAATGCACATGTTTTCGTCAAAATTCTTGGACCGATTAAGGACATATAATGTGTATAATGAAATATCGCACCGAAAGTTTTATTTTCACAACTTTAACTGTAGCTAAATCTCAATTTTTCTTGGCACATATGGGGTATTTACGCAACATTCCCTGATGCAAATTGCCACTTGCACCTAGATATATAACTTTAAATATTTAAATTTTATGCTATCTATGAGTTTGTATAATTTTTGTACAATATTAAAAATGCATTTGACATTTAGAATTTTATTTTCTAATTAGCATAAAATTGAATATAAGGTTGTAGTATCTGTATAGTATAGTTGTAATATAATTTGCATTTTTATAATATTAAAATTTTATACAAAATATTTCTAAAATATATATAAAACACATATAAAATATATATATAAAATATATAAAATATCAATTTTAGATATTAAGCGTTTGGAATTTCCCGACTAACAATTTTGATGATAATGTTTTATTAGATTTTTTCTTATGGGCAGAAAGCTGGTTGTTTTCTAGGCTCGTCTATAATGCTACAGTCGCTCATATCAGATGACGAAAACTCTTCATCTGAAAAATCAGGCCCGAAACTAAAGTCGTACTTGCATCGGGAACATAAATGTTTATACGCTTCTCCGTAAGGGCAGGGTGTTCTTTTCGGTCTCTTTTCCCTCTTAGTCTTTTTGAGAGAGGTAGCGATTGTGCACTCTCTGGGACTTTCCTTTACCACGCCTTCTCTATATGTAGGAGCATTCTGTATACGAAATGTATTTGATTATTATGTCGTCAAAGTCAATCATTGTGTTTATAAATAAATACTTACTACAATGTTAATATGAACTTTTCTAAATGGAAGTATGTCCTGGGCATCGTCGATGCTACTCTTCCCATCGGAGTCTTCTCCATCTGCGCCAAAAATGAAGGACCCTTCCTTCTAGTCAGTTTGGTCTTTTTGTTTTTCCGGACCACATGTTATCAAAACCGTAAAGTCTGTGGCTCATACTGTACTTTTTAGTACTTACAAAGGGTTCAGAGTCCGAATCATCAATATCGTCGATATTGTAACGTGGTTCCTACTAGAGTTAATTCCCGACGAATCGCTATCATCACTATCAGTGTCATTGGGAAATGAGGCTTTTCTAAGGCCTCGCCGCTTATTTACCTTCTTTGTGCAAGATGGAACGTTATTTAGCAGAGCTTCGCCCGCGGCTAGAGCTTCGGTTACTTCTTTGTAACTTTCCATAATCTCAGATTCGGGCATACTATTGAGGAACTCTTCAAACGCTGCATCGGCATCGTATTCAGACGTGTCTGTTTCGGTCCTGGGTCTGTTTTTCTGAGACGAACTTGGGCTTTTCATGATTCCTTGCGTGATTCAATTATTCAGCCATAAAATATGTACATAGAAAAATAGTTAGTTTTATAAAATATTGATTATATAAAAATATTAAAAACGTCTGAGATAAAATTTAAAAAATAATTATTTACACTTTGTTGATGTTCTTTTTTTTAGAAAATATATAGGCATGAAATGATTTAGTGTTACCAGAAATAGTAAAAATACGTTATTATAAATCGTTTTTGGCAATACTTTATTTGAATCAACTTTGGCAATACTTTATCAACTTGACATATTAAAAAGACAAAAAAATTTGAAACAAAAGTGTTGTTGCTGTATATTTTTTTTTTTATTAAAATTTGTGTGCGTATTAAATAATAATGCTGGGAACGAATGCGCAAATTGAGCTGAGATCGGAAACGTTGGAGTTTATTGAGAAGAGGAAGCATGGAGGTTGTGTTTCTGTAAAAAATACAATTTTAACATCCACGGTATTGGTCGATGGTTCCTATTTGGCAGATGAACAGCCACCAGATGATTTTCACATAACTGAAGCTGATGATTTAGAAGATGAAACTTTTAAATCATCACATGCTACAAAGGTAATAATAAACAAGATATTTGTAAACGGTAAATTTTGGTTATTATTTAATTGACTTTATTAATGATTTGCAATACAATTTGTCCTCTAAATTTTCAATTATAACTTATTTTAACCCAATGTAATCAAATTATATGTACTTTTAATTATATATACAGAAATGGTTTTCGCGTTTGTTTTGATTGAGGTTCTTTACTTTATAGTTTTTAACAATGTTATAACTACTTCAATTTGGTTAAGCATTTGTGTATATCATTGAATTTGTAAATATAGGTAAATCATTGTTACGAAGGGCAGTCTTCATCTCAACCAAGTAGTGCTATGTCAGATTGCTCAAGTGTAGGCACTTACGTTTTGTCATCAGATTCTCTAAAATCTATTATCGGAAATATGTGCATCGGATGTGCAGAACGACTTTGTGCAGCACTCCAATCTCCTAGTATTCCCAAGATAAATGCACAGGAGGAACATTCTGAAAACCACACAGAAGAATGTTCACCTGAACATGATTCGTTTCGGACTGAATTGACTGACATATTTCAAAGAGTGAAAAATCTATTCGAAAAATACGATGATACTCCATCTACTATCTCAGATTTATTAACAGTGTTGAACTTCGGTAATATTAGTAGCAAACAGGTCATTGGAAATGATACTTTGTTAGGTACTCGCAATGCTTATACGTCAACTTCAGATTTAGCAGGTACCATGTTACATGAACAGAAGAGTGAAAAAAAATCACTGAAGAAGGGGAAGAGTGGAATAAAACCACCAAGAATTTATGCAGAGTTAGATTTATGTGAGCCTAGTAAAGTGACTGAAAAAAATGCTACTAGTAACAGTCCAAAAACCCACTTTGAAAAACAATATGCGCCTAGGAGCAAAAAGAGTGACATACGAAGCAGATCATTGATACCAAGGAGAACAAATGATCCTAAAAATATTACAAAAGCTGAAAATAAAAGTAAACGCGTTTTAAAAAGTTGTCATGTTAATAAATCAAATCCAGCTTCTGGAAATAGCAGTAATCATTCTATCCATTCAGATGCGTCTTACTTTTTCCCGTCTCCTATGTTTTATTAATTTATATACTCACACAAAAATTTATATTTTTGAAATTATTTTTTGTATTTATTATAATTTTTATGATTTTATCGTTTTTCTCAAAAAATATTGTTTGTTACATGTATTTTATTTAAAATTCTTGAGTGAAATATATGATTTAGTATATATTTGTATTGACTATTGAAATTTGATACTATCATCTTGAAAGAGTAAAAGTTGTTATCACTTTCCCGTAGAGTAAGTTAGAGTAATCGCAAAAAATCGAAAATTTGAAGAAGAAACAAAACAAAAATGGTAATTCAGTTTTTGAGAGAACGGAGTGGCCGGTTTGAATGTTTCAAAAAACATTTTATTTGTATTGACGAAATGAAGAACTGATTTTTGGGAAGGCAGGTCTAGCGGTTTTGGAAAAATGATCGTTAGACATATGCACATCAAATTATCAAAAATTTTATAGAGATTTTAATAATAAGAACAAATTTTGTTTACATTTTTATGGATTCTCTACCAATGTTAATCCGTAAGACAGAGACGCGTCGCTTACGCGCTTCGATACTTTATTTCTAAAACAGCTATGCAGCGCGATTGCTTTGTAAAAGTTCAAAATGTTCAAAACATAAAAAAAAAATGGTTTAAAATCATATTTTTCAAAAACTTCAAAATAATCGAGCACCTAATTTTTTCAAAGTTTTCCAGCAATTTGTTCCGAAAGTACCAGCAATTTGTCTTGAGACACCATGCCGTGCATCAATGGTTAAAATCATTCGCCTAATCATTCGTTTTTAACAAGACAATTTGTCAACATTTTTTTATTCATTATAAACAATCAGGAATACAAATTTTTATGAACCTATGTGGTCTCATAAATGTTATTTAGAGGTCTTCTTCACGGAGGAGATTCTCCTGTGTTAGTAAAAGAAACAGTGCTTAAATTGAGTTTAGTAGGTGTTCTGGCCAATATTTCTTTTTGAGCCTTCTGGTTGGAGTAAGTTTTCTGATTAATTCATTACTAGATTTGGATGTTGGTCTAATTTCATTTAGTATGAATTGCTTCTGCTCTGAATTACTTCTTCCACGGTTGTTATGTTTAAGACTGTGTGAATAGTGTCATTCGATACGTACCAAGGTAATTTGTTAACATTAAAAATATTAATTAACGTAGTTGCTTCTAAGTATTTTCAACTTAAAAGTTTAAACATTAGCGAAGATATCTATGTAATACTTGATTATTGCATCGTTTATCTATAAAACATAACTCATTGTCATTCGATGACTTATCGATTTGGATTTGCAAACTTCGCAAAGAGTCTCAGCGATCGTGCGCTGCTGGACCTAAATCAAAATCTCGGATCGATGTGTTCTAGCAGCAATCGGGCGCTCTTGCCGCTGCTACCGGGTTTTGCGAAACGATTCGATCGTTTGTTGTAGAACACGAGCTGCGGTCTTCGTGTACGACTAGTGTTAGAAGTATCGAGGCAAAAGATCGATATTGAGTACTTTGAAAAGTATCTAATCAAAATATCGATGCCAAAAAATATCGTGGCGAAAGTATCGATAGTACTCAATATCGAATTTTGAGTACTTTTCATAACTAGCTGTAAGTGGAATTCTGTCTTAAGGCAATTAAGGCATCGTGCCTTAAGGCAAATTGCTGGAACTTCCCGTACCAAAAATTATTATTTTTTTAAAAACGATTAACATTTTTGAAAAAAATTTACTTTGAAAAAATAAGATTTTTGAGAAACTATAAATTGGACAAAAAATTACTTTTTTTTGAAAAAAAATTTTTTTTTTTAAAAAAAAATTTTTTTTAATTTTTTTTTTTTGAAAAAAAAATTTTTTCTTTATTTTGACATATTGTGGAAGATCTGAACTTTTTTTCAAAGCAATCGTACTGATTTAACTGCATAGAGACAAAATATAAAGCGCATAAGCGCCGCATCGCTGTCTAACGGATAAACATTAGTACGGAACCCATATAAATGTTAACAAAATTTATATTTATTGTTAAAATCTCTATAAAATATCTGATAATTTGATGTGCATATGTCTAATGATCATTTTTGACCGCCAAATGGCTCATTTTTTTACTTTTTTCTCCATATCTCCGAAACCGCTAGACCTACCTTTATGAAAATTTTATAGATTTTTCATCTTGTCAATACAAGTGAAATGTTTTTTGAATTATTCAAATCGGACGCTCCTTAAAAACTGAGTTACCGTTTTCGGCACTTTTTGCCCCGTATCTTCGGAACGGCTAGACCTGCCTTCGCCAAAAACTAATCAGCACGTCTCCTTATCAATGCGAATCGAATGTTTTTTGAATTATTCAAATCGGTTGATCCGTGTTCCCGAAATCGTCGACAAAAATTTGTATCCGCACATACATACACACACGTACATACATACATACATACATACATACATACATACATACATACATACACACACATACACACACACACACACACACACACACATACATCCATTTTTTCTAAGGTATGCCAAAATGTTCAGAAACCTCTGAAACGTAAAGATATATAAAAATTTTCATTTTTGATTTTTTTGCGATTACTATAACTTACCCTACGGGAAGTTAAAAATCAAACATAAGTGCAAGAAAGATCTAAAACTCATTAAATATCATATCACAATATTAGAATGAATTCTATTGCTTGTAATCTGATGTGTTAAATCAGAATCATTTTCAATTTTGTAAAATTTTAAGAGTAATTTCTCAATACTAATTTCAAATTCTATAATTTTTCAAAAAAAAGACAAGTTATAATAGTTGAGTATTTTTGATTAAAACAATATAATAGTCTGATACTATATTCAAAAAGCAATACTTTTTAAGTATTTTTAAGCACAATAATATTTTTAATATTTTTCAGTGCAAACAATTGCCACAAGAACCAAATTAATTTATTATTTTCTAAAAGTTTTTTGCCCACTATACTAAAGAAAGTATTCTTTAGTTTTGTTGTCATTCATTCAGAAAGGGTCAGTTGAAATCCGATTCCTAAAATATGTTCATAATGTGCACAAACTGAAAACGAGACATTTTAAGATTCACGTACCACAAAGAAAATATTGTTCTTCTGTTCTTTTTTAAATTGTTTATTTAATTTTTAATTTACAAGTACTTTTCTTCAACTTACATTTCACATACTTTTAGAAAGAAAAATAATAACGCATTGAAATCGATGAGTATTATTACTTGAAATAATTATATTTCGATTTTTTTTTACGCAAAATACTAATATATTGAAATTGATGAATATTATTATTTGAAATAATTATATTTCTATTCTTTTTAACGCAAAATACTAATATATAGAAATTTATGAATATTATTATTTGAAATAATTATATTTCGATTCTTTTTAACGCAAAATACTAATATATAGAAATTTATGAGTATTATTATTTGAAATAATTATATTTCGATTCTTTTTAACGCAAAATACTAATATATAGAAATTTATGAATATTATTATTTGAAATAATTATATTTCGATTCTTTTTTACGCAAAATACTAATATATTGAAATTGATGAATATTATTATTTGAAATAATCATACTTGGATTGTTGAATATGTTTTTATAAAACATTTTGGTACTTTAAAAAGGCGTTTCATTTTACGAAAGAGTAGTAAATAAACATCTTTATTTATTAGTGTGGTCATATTCATTTTGGGTTTTTGAGCAATAAATTCGGAGACTAATGACACCCTTCGGGATCATTTTGGACACTTCTTTGAACAGTTATGACCACCTATAGAGACTATTGCATAGCATTTCGCAAAATGAGTGGTGTTCATAGTTGGTCGATGAGTTGTGTTCATAGATTACGCTGTCGAAAAAATCGATACCAAAAGTACTCACTATCGACCGCAAAGTATCGATATTTACTCAGTACTCGATATTTCGTTCTAACACTATGTACGACTCGTTCGCTTTTGATTTGTAAACGTCGTATCGTTTGTTATGCCGATTTGCATTGAATGCGCGGAAGAAATCTCACACATGCACCGAACCGACTCAAGTATTCACATATCACAAGACATCGTGCATACTATACGCTGCACCGCACACACCGTTTGTCGGGAACGCGAATGTTGAAATTTAAAAACGTGATGCTTCTGTTCACTTCTGTTGCTCTTTCGCGTAAGCCAGGGAGGTTGCTTTTTATAATGAATGGGTAATGAAGGTTTGCGGCGTATTAGATCTGTACAGAATACACTCGTATATTCTTAAAGCTATCCAGGTCTTACAGTAATTATATTCTACTTTTTAGGTACATGTATGCCAATCAGCAGTAAACTAATTAGTAATATAATAAATTTTGTACTCGAATACATAAATACAAATGGCTTCTTATTTATTAACTTCCCATAGGGTAAATTATAGTAATCGCAGAAAAATCGAAAATAAAATTTTCAAGACCTCATAATCTTTTTGGCATAGGGTAAAGTCTGTGGATAAAAAGGTACACCGCCTATATCTCCAAAACCACTAAAGTTAAGATTTTTTTTTAACAACAATATTTGAAAGTTCGTATAATCAGCCATCACCTTGATTCTTACGACGACGCTATCAGGAGATTAACGGCAATGTTTGAAAATCCATAACAAAAGTATTAATAAGATTATCTTTTATCAAAAACAATTCGAAACTTTTTGATATGACTTCGTCCTCCTCAAACTACAACACTAGACACAAACTTATTAAGGCAATCGACGGTCTAGGTATTCAGCTTATGAATAAACTTTCACTCAATATCCGAAACTTAGACAGCAATAAATTTCATGCTTCCCTAGTTAAACTTTTTAAAGAATTAGCTTTTTATGACATTACTGAATTTTCAATAACTATTTTCTTGCATAATCCCTATCCTTTATCTATGTAGTCTGACTATTTGATCGCCTGTACAACCATGTTTTTTTGCTATTTTATTAATTTAAATTTTTCACGGTTTTAAATGAGTATAACTTTCAACCTTGTGCAAGAATTTTGAACTTGACTGGTGGTCAACTAGACTTTAATATGATGAACTTGATGATGAACATTGTATTTCATGTTCGAATACTTTTCTTCAGTTCTTTTTTTTTCAGAAGCGAAATTTGTGCAGCTATTATGATTATTATAAAATTACTATCTTTTTAATATTAATTATGAATAAGCTTGACAAGAGCCTGAAATAATATCTATTATTATTGATTACGGCTTGCTCATGAATAAATAAATAAATAAATAAATAAAATACCTTTCGTTGTTAGTTTTTCTTCTTGTGAGCACTGCTCTTTAGTTTGCGAGACCATAATATATTTTTAAGTATACGTTATTTAATTATTTTATAAGATAAATTGTTAATTTTAAGTCAGATTCAAATAAAGTTTTTATAACCTCTATAAAAGCTCACAGGTGGATGGGGTAAAAAGGATCAACTGAACTTTTACCCTGACAAAGGTGTAAGCAATAAAAACTAGTGAATAAAGAAGTGAACTAAGTTAAAAAAAAGCAATTTTACAAGAGATTAAATAAATAAATAGTTATTCCAACTCTGCTGATGAATATTTCTGACGAAATCTGGATCAAGATTATATACATTGTTATCTCTGTAAAAATGTACCTATAAAATTTATATTTTGCATTGATTGAATAATGTAGCTATTATTTTGTAAAAACCTTTTAAAATTAAAAATAAGATATTGGACATGTTGGCCCCCTGGCTGTTTGTTTACCCCGTCCGGGTAAAATATAGCTACACAGCGCAATCGCTTTGAAAAAATCAAGATTTTCAAAAAAATTGAGAATATTCAAAATTTTTAAAAACTCGTTTTTTAAGGTTTGGGTCCGTTCAAGTATTACGTAAGCACTATAGGGGGGCGGGGGGTTATTGATCTGCTTATTTTGGGTGACATTTTGGTGACAGCTTTGCTTACTTTTGCTGACAAGGGGGAGGGGGGGGGTAAATAATTGTACTAAATCTGCTTACGTAATACTTGAACGATCCCTTTTCAAAAAAAATTAAATTATTCAAATTAGATTAAAATTTTCAAAAATGTTAAAAAAATACAACATTTTAAAAAAACTAAAGCTTTTAAAACTAGTTTGAATATTGTTCGTTCGAAGAACACAGTGGAAATTTCTTATTTGTGGTCCAAGTATGCAACAGCTAAAATTTGTTCGTTTCTTTTGAATTCGTTTACATTAAAGTACTTGTAAAGTACGGTACGACATGCGTCTGTGAAAGGAATGCTCTGTCCGCAGCCTTTCTGCTACCGTATAAAGCATGTCGATGTATATATCCCGCATATAACCAACCACTGGGTACGTTATTCGAATATTTATGTTTGACCATCGATCGCGTATCTGATCGGATCTCGATACAAAGGAATACAATATTATTTCTCACGCATTTTTACTACACAAATAATAAATTCATATGACTTGACTATATTTATAAAGAAATATTTAATGTCATTAAAATAAAAATGCTATCCATACGTATGCCGCAAATTAAATGGTTTCTCTATTAAGGAATTGTAATGGGTACGTTTTGAATTTTTAAAATCAACTGAAAATTTTTATACTAACAAAGATTGGAACGTTATTAACGAAAATTTTTTATACTTTATATTTGTAGTGGGTACTTTATTGGGAACTCATGGAGCGTTGGCACTAGCTAGCTACAATTTTGGTGATCATGCTGCTGCATTGTCTGCCAAAACCAGGATGTTATTCGAACAAGGTAAGTGGATTGTTAATTCTGATTTATCACATGAGATTTTTTTCATTTTTTTATTTACATTTGAGAATTACAATCTGTCGTTCTTATACAACATTCAGTAATTTTGATAAATAAAAAAAAAGGTCGAAAGATCACCCATTGGTGATCCGATTCGATGTTGGATATGTTTAGCTTATAGATAGTCCTGTTGTGAAAATATTTAATTAAGCCTACGAGTAATTGTACATATTATAGGATTACTAAAGAATATCAAAAAGTGGCCGTTTTCTTCTTAGCCATTCATTGCCATGTTTTTTTTATTAAGTTTTGGCCATGATGTTAGGGTGGTTCTGTATTCTATTCTTGTATCTCAGACTGAACTTTTCAATTTCTTCCTTAACGGTGTTAATGTTCAAGTCTGTATGAACCAACCAATTTGGGAAATACTTGTGTGCGTTTATAATTTCTTTTAAAATCTTGTTTTGAAATGTATTATGGCGATATTGGATTTGCATGCCGTTCCTCTGAGCTGTATTCCGTACGTCCAAATTGGTTTCAACATGACTTGGTAGAGAAGAAGTTTTTTCCATGTGCTCAACTGAGATTTTCGGTTTAACAACCAGTACAGTTTTCTTCTCGTGGTTTCCAGCTGTTGCCGTTTCTTTTGAATATGGTATTTTCATGTTCGTTTGGCATCAAGGCGCAAGCCCAAGTATTTAACTACATTTGTCTGTTGCAACCTTTGGTTAAATAATACAACAGGTGGGAAAGTATTTTTCCTCAGGGTGAAGGTGATGTGAATTGACTTTGAGCTGTTATCACAAGAGATAATATTTTATATTTTGATTATGTGGAAATTTAGTTTAACACGTTAATCCCCACGATAATATCACAAAAAAATTTCACATGGGCCACGGTAACTTTATTAGGCAATTTAATTAAAAGTGTATCAAGTGAACTTAATGTATCAAAGACAAAATTTCTGGAAAAACATTATTTTTGATGTCGCACATATATGACTGACATGACTCTATATTAACACTTTTTTTCACGACAAGCCGTATAAGTGTTATAAGTAAAAAGTTTTCAGGTTTTGTTCCTGATAGCTTTCGAAACATATTGCAAATGTATCGTTTTTGTCGGTATAGTCATATGTATCTGTGACTGACGTGGCACTCTACCAAATTGCGTATGTATGACTTGATTCATGTAGAACTGCTTAGCGTCAGACGCATATGACTGACATGGCGATTTACGTGTTAAAATTATGTAAATCGTACAGGCTTATGGTCTCCTATCCAGCAATGGTGCAAAAAGTCATTTATCAACCCCATAAGCATTCTAATTTTCATTATTTGCTTCGAAGTCAAAACATTGAGTCAACATTAACAGCGTTTGGAGAGCGCATTTCCTTTTGGAATAAAAAGCACACCGTCTCCTCGTCCTGATGTAATAACGTCCTTATCTCGAGAACACCGAATCAAGTCTGACAATAAGACATATTGTCAACAATGAGAATGTCGGACATTCCGCTCTGCTAATAACGAAACTCGCTAAACGATGAAAAACTTTAAGAGACACGGCACCGCTCCCGCTCGGTATTTATAACGTCGTTACATTTATTTATATGTATTCTACTGATAGACGCTGCCCTGGTGAATATTTTATTAAAAACTTTTTAATTTACCGAACTTTAATTTAAAAAAAAATACATAAATACATACGTCTTTTCTTACGAACTTTGCAATAAGAATTTATTGCAACTTTCCTATTTATTTATTGATAATAATTCAAATATGATTCTTGACTTAACCAGTTAACTTCGATTGACGAGTATATTCGTCATCGGCAAATGGAAGAATTTTGTATATTGATGAGTATATTCGTTATTTATCAGCGTTCATTTAGGCTATTTAAATTGCAATTTTTGAAAAAAAAGAAACATTTTCTCAAAATTCAAGATTGGTATATATTGAGGCTATGCTAGTATAAAATAAGTAGTTGTAAGTAGTCTTTTTATCATAAGAAAAGTTGCATGAACTTCGCGATATAGATAAAGTCGATAAAAATTAAATATTAGCTATTTAGATAAATGTTTGTTTCAAAAATATAATTTTTGCTTTTCACCAAAAACTAATCAATTTGCCTTTCGACTCGCCGAAATCTTTAAACATATTTGTAATACATATAATTGTATTAATATATTTTAATTTATTTAACTCATTTTGATCAATACAAAACATAGAATCAATACAGTGCATATATATTAAGGGCGTGGCTCATTATTCTAAACTTTAATGGGTTTTTATAATTATATTATTTTTTGTAGGCCTATAATGTTTTAGAATGTTATAATCTTTACTGCAAGAATTTGAATACTTACTTTTATATATACAGCATTTAATTTAACCATTTTAAGCTCGCATGATTAACTGTTTAAAATGAAGTTATGTCGAAGTTTTTATTAATTCAATAATTTAAATAATTAATTAAGTACCTACACTAATAACAAAATAATTTGAAAAGATCAGTTTTGCACTTCTTTATTATTTATTTTACCTGCATTTGATTAAATAGAAATATTATTTTTTATTAGAATATCCAAGCAATTGTATCCATTTCACAATTTTTGCTTAACTTGTGAATGCCGTGATTCAGTACCACAACGGAGAACCTACGAAGAGGGTGTCATTTCGAGGGTTGCTTTATTATTTTTTTTAGTTTAATTAAATCTAATACAGAATGCAAAGTAATGATGCTAGTCCGAGTTTAAAAGAAAAATGACACTAAAATTCCCAGTCTTATGTCTTTATTATGCCGTTTGTGGGGAGTTAGCTGTACTTACCAGACCTAACGTCGACAGTAACTGATTTTTTTTCTTAAATTATGCGAAATGATGAAGTAAATGGAATTACATTTTAATATAATGTATATACTTCATCCCTGGATTTAAATGGATTATTTAAATATAAAAATAGTTTGAATATTTTTTTTATTATTTATTTAAATTATTCTTAAGGAGTTCGAAAATCGTATTTTTTGTATTGCGTATAACTAATGGATATGTATTTTCAAGTCAAACATACAGTCTGCATCGAGCATTCGTGCGATACACATCGGTAAATAAATTTACATAATCTGATAAGAGCGAGTGAGTCAGTAAGTGAACAATGGAGTCTGGCCAGTACGGCCAGGAAAGTGACGACGATGACAGTGGTCATCATGATTTTGAGGATTGTGAATTGAATCCAGTTGATAACAGAATTACGTCAATAGAAGAGTTTGAATACGAAATGGATGACATTAGTGATTATGAAATAAATGATTTGGATAATAATATTAATGAAACAAAAGTTAGTGAAATTAATTTAGTTAAAAATTGTGAATATAAAAAAAGTAATAAGAAAAAGTATTAAAAAGGGAGTAATAGATTTTAGAAAGAAAAGAAGATTGTTAAGTAATAAAATATTTGATAAGAATCGCGAAAAGTTAAGTGTGATAAGGAAAAAAGGTGAAATTGAAGTACAAGTTAACAAAACACATTTAGAGAAAACTAATAATGATGGAATTAATGAAAACGATGTAAATATCGATTGGGCAAGTGAAGTAAATGAAGAAATGGATAGTAATTTAAATAAAAAAACCTATGAAGAGGAGTTTTTCTATTATGATGAAAGGAGCGAAGGTCCATTTGTTATATATGCAGAATCAAAAGATAAAAATTTGGGTAGACTACATCCAATGGCGTTAGGAAGAATTTTACATACAAAAGTGTCAAGTGTTAGTAATAAGATAAGTAATGTTGCAGCTATAGGTATAAATAAAATAAAAATATGTTTTAATGATTGGAAGAGTGCTAATACAGTGGTGAAACAGAAATTACTGGACGAGTATAATATTAAAACTTATATTCCGAAGCATAAAACTACGAGAATAGGTATTATATTTAATGTAGACCCAGAGATTGAAGAAGATGAAATCATGAGTTGCATTAAAACGGATGTTGAAATTATTAAAGTGAAGTGTATTAAAAATAAAAAGGCATATAATAGCAGTTATAAAACACAAAGAGTGAAGATTTGGTTCAGGGGCAGTTATCTTCCAGAAAATGTATTTATTCATTCAGTAGCTTGCGAGGTTCAACCTTTTATTGAAAATGTTATACAGTGCCACAAATGCTGGAGGTTCGGCCATATTCGTCTTCAGTGCCAGGGCAGGCAAAGATGTAGAAAATGTTCGGATGAACATGATGTAAAAGAATGTGTGAGCCAAATAGAAATATGTGCTTTATGCCGAAATAATCATCAAGCGAATGATAGAAATTGTCAAACGTATTTATATAATAAAAAATTAAAGGAGTTGAAAGCATATCAGAATATTTCTATAAGTGAAGCTAAGCAAATATTGCGTAAGAGAACATATGCAGATATAGTACAGACCAAATTTTATAACAGAGATTATCAAAATGTATTTCCTTCATTAATTAAACAATCAGATAATCAATTAAACAGATTTAATAATAACAAGTTTGAAATGTTAAATCATATTAAAGAAAAAGAAGTAGAAATTAATGAAGAAAATATATTGAAAATTAGAAAACCTAAGCACACGACATTAAGAATTGAAGGAAGACAAAAAAGAATAAATGCAGAAGAATACAAGGAAAGGAGAAAGCAAGTAACGAAATACAATAGTGAAGAAAATAACCCAAATAAAAATGAAGATGAAAAGAAAAAAAAAGAAGATGAAGCAACAATTCAAAGAAATTTTTAACAAAATAAGGCTAAGATTAAGTTTTAAAACAGAGATAAACACACAGAATATATGGACAGCCCTGGAAGAAGAAATAGAATCATTGTGTACTGAAAAAGCAGTGATGGAAACTAATAAAATAGGCAATGTTATTGAAGATACAGGTACGGAATAATAGTTTAAAATATAATAAATTCAACAACAAAACAATTATGGCAAGTAGAGTTATTATGGAAAAAAATAAAACTAATATTTTAAATATGAAAAAATTTAAAATAAAAATATTAAAATTATGCAATGGAATGCAAGATCTTTACCGTCAAATAGAGAAAGTTTAGAAAATTTTATTTATGAAGAAAACATTGATGTTATTTTGATATCTGAGACTTGGTTTAAAATAACTCAGGAATACAAGTTTAAAAATTTTATTATAATTAGAGAAGACAGATTAGATGGAAAAGGAGGAACTGCTATATTGATTAATAAAAATATGAAGTTTAAAGAATATAAAATTAATAGGGAATACATTAATATGGATTTATGTCAAATGTGTGCTGCAGAAATATTATTAGGAAGTAAGAAAATAGTATGTGTATCATTATATGTTTCACCAAAGGCTAATATTTCAGAAGGGCAATGGAATAGGTTACTGAATGGAATTAAAAAACCCTGTATAATTGGAGGAGATTTTAATGTCCATAGTCAAGCTTGGGGTTGTGACTATGAAGATACAAAAGGACGTAGACTACTGGAAGCGATAGAGGAGAACCAACTTTTTATATTAAACGATAATAATAAAGTAATTAGTAATAGAATATGTAAATCAATAGTTGATATTACTATCTGCTCTTCAGACATAGCACATAAAACAGTATGGGATATGTATAATGATGATCTAGGCTCAGATCATTATCCAATAATAATGGAATTAAATGAAAAAAAGATCTTTGATGAAACTACATCTAATAGAAAATGGAGGTGTAGTAAGGCTAATTGGGAGCAATATAGAAAAGAAATTGAAGAGAAAATTGAAACAATTAAGATTTCAAAAAAAGAAATAAATTATGACACTTTTGTGGATATTGTTAATGAAGCAGCAATGAAGAGTATCCCAAAAACTGAAGGAATAGGAAAAAAAAGGATAATAAAACAAATTTGGTGGGATGAAGAATGTAACACCTTAATTAAAAAAAGGAGAGAAGCAGAAAAAAAATATAGGAAAAATATGAACTTAGAAAACTATTTACAATGTAATCTTGTTAAAAATGAGGTAAGAGCAAAGTTAAAGCAAAAGAAAAAAGAAAGCTGGGATAACTACATTAAAACTCTGAACCCAAACACACCAACCAAGCAAATATATAGTATGATTAAAAGATTGAAAAATATTGGAGAAGATACTGAAAAAGAAAATAAAAGATGCGACAACAATTGGATAGATATGTTATTGAATAAAATAGCCCCAATGGGAGTAAAGGATAGTTGTATGAGATTGCAATACTTGAAAGATAAAAACTATATCAAAGAAGTCATGAAACCGTTTAATATATGGGAGATGGACGTCGCAATGAATAGGAGAAAAGACACTGCACCAGGAATAGATAATATTCATTACGTTATGTTATCTGAATTACCAAATATAGGTAAGGAAGTGCTATTAAGATTAATCAATAAGTACTGGTTGGATACACAAATAGTTAGAGACTGGAATAAATATAATATAATTCTCTTTAAAAAGACAAATGGAAATGCAGATAATACAGATAATTACAGACCTATATCACTAGCATCGTGTGTTGCTAAAACCAAAGATTTAATGATAAAAAGAAGATTGGAGTGGTTTGTAGAGAAAAATAAAATATTATCTAAAAGTCAATACGGATTCAGAAGAGGGCTGAGTACGAAGGATAATTTATGTAAATTAATGGTTGATATTAATTTGGCATTTTCAAGAAATAATTATGTGGTGGCACTCTTTTGCGATATTAAAGGGGCATATGATAATGTCGTTCCAAGTATAATGTTCCAAGAATTAATTAAAATAGGATTACCATTCCGATTGGTGTCAGCCTTAACATTTAATATATATGAAAGGAATATAATAGTGAAGAAAGATAACAAAATAATTGGTGAAAGAGTAGTGAATAAAGGACTACCACAAGGAGGTATACTTAGCCCATTATTGTATGCTATATATGTAAGAGATATAGATAATATTTGGGTAAGAGGTACTAATATTATACAATATGCCGATGACATACTCATTTATGTAGAACAAAGGGATTTAAATCTAGCGTTTAATATTATGAAGGAAAATATTAAAAAACTTCATGAATGGTTGAGGGATAAAGGCTTGGAACTTTCGGATGAGAAAAGCTCGATAGGGGTATTCACAAGACATAGGTTGAATGATTTACCAACTCATATTAGTACGGAAGAGCATTCAATAGCGGTTAAAAATAGTAATAAATTTTTAGGAGTCAAGTTGGATCAAAAATTGAAATTTAAAGAATGTATACAAGATATTAAAAAGAAAATAGAAAAAAGGATAAACCTATTAAGAGTGGTGAACAAAACATGGTGGGGTGCTCATCCACAAACGAGTTTAGAGCTATATAAAACTTTGATTAGACCAATTTTAGATTATGGTAGCATTGCTTATCACAGTAGTCCACATGTAAAGGTATTGGATAAAGTACAATATAGATGTATCAGAATATGTATTGGCGCAATGAAATCCACGCCAATAAATGCAATGTTAGTTGAAAGTGGAGAATTACCTCTAAAACTAAGATGGAAATATTTAATCCATAAATATATTTATAAGAAGATATTAAGAAGAGAGCCAAATATTATTAGTGGATTAGAAGAATTGGAAAAATTAATGGAGAATAATAAATTTTGGGATAATAAGCAAAATATTATGGTAGACAGTTTGAATTTCATGAAGAAAACTAATGTCTATAAGATATATGAAAACAACGTTAATCTTAAAAAATTATGGTTTGATGAAGGTAAACAATTTTTTGTCAATATTAATAATGAAGAGACAAATATTATAAACAGTAGAGGATATGAGGAAATCTACACAGATGGCTCTAAAGTAAATAATGAAGTAGGGTGTGCCATGATCCATGAGAATAAAGAATTTCAAAAATTGATAAAACTACCAGATTTTGTTTCAGTATATACTGCGGAATTAGTAGCTATAGGAGAAGCGGTAAAATATATTAAAAACTTGAACATAAGAAGAGCAATTGTATATACCGATTGTAAAAGTTGTGTAGAAAAATTAATAAGCATAAACAAAAAAAATCTTTTTGAGGAAGCAATTTATACAGAAATTCGAAGCGAGTTAGAAAATATAAAATTGATAGGAAATGAGATAAAAATTACGTGGATCAGAGGACATAATGGAATAGAGGGAAATGAAAAGGTGGATAAATTAGCAAAAATAGCAACGAAACAAGGAGAAAAAATGGACATTATGCTGAAAAGTGATGTCGAAAACATAAGTAAAAGAAATGTGGAAGAGGAATGGCAAAAAATTTGGGATGACACGGTAAAGGGAAAAACATATAAGACTATAGAGAATAAAATTAGAAAAAAAACTTGGTTTAAAAGTCTTAAAAATGAAGATAGAAAATTTGTAACTACGTTAAGTAGAATCAGATTAAACCATGGCAATTTTCCAAGTCACTTATATAAAATTGGTATTAGGTCTTCAGCTATCTGTGAATGTGGAGAAGAAGACGGAAATATAGAACATATTATTATGAAATGTAGCAGGTATATAAAACAACGAGAAGAAATGCTGGACAAATATTATGACGACAAAAGTATAATAAAACCAATTGCATGGATTTGCATAATAAGAAATGAAAGAAATTATAAAATATTATATGAATTTATTGTAAAATCTAAATTAGTTATATAATTTAATTTAGTAATAAGATGTTATGTATTTATCCTTAATGTATATTCATTTTGTTTTGTATATGACCAAATGTTATATAACGAAGTCAAATAAAAAAAAAAAAAAAAAAAAAAAAAAAAAAAGTCAAACATAGTGTTACTTCAATATTCAACTTCTAATAAAAGAATAATTACAATATTTGGTTCTTATAAAAACTTTGCGTACTAACATTATTTGATGTTTATCTTAAGTCTTTTACACATAATTTTTAACATTTACTTTTAACAAGTATAAATTAAAAGGATCATTTTGAAATCCATTCTAAATATTTATTTTCAATCTTATCGTTTTTTGCATTTTATATTAATGTTCGTTGTTTACTGAATTAAAATACGAATTTTAATAAGTAAATTGCAATCTTGCTTCAATTCAATTTCAAATTTAACCGTCTCATATAGCATTTATTTCGATTGCTTTGATTTATGTGAACGAAAGCGGGGTTTGGATAATTTTCTATTTAAATTGAATTGTAAAGGTATTGCCTCATGTAAAATTTTACCCATTGATCATTTTTTTTCTGAATCATAGTAAACATGGAAAAATATTAGAATTATTGGAAACAAGTGATTTTTTTACATAAATCTAGTATGTCAATATTTATTCATTTATTTCGTTTGAATTTTTTACACAAATCTAGTATGTCAATATTCATTCATTTATTTCGATTGCTTTGATTTATGTGAACGAAAGCGGGGTTTGGATAATTTTCTATTTAAATTGAATTGTAAAGGTATTGCCTCATGTAAAATTTTACCCTTTGATCATTTTTTTCTGAATCATAGTAAACATAGAAAAATATTAGAATTATTAGAAACATGTGAATTTTTTACACAAATCTAGTATGTCAATATTCATTCATTTATTTCGATTGCTTTGATTTATGTGAACGAAAGCGGGGTTTGGATAATTTACTATTTAAATTGAATTGTCTAGGTATTGCCTTATGTAAAATTTTTCCCTTTTGATAATTTTTTTAATCATAGTAAACATGGGAATATTCTAGAACTATGAAAAACATGTGAATTTTTTACACATATCAAGTATGCCAATATTTATTCAATAAAATTGTGATACGAATGTCAACGAAAACGGTGGTTTGGATAATTGCTATTATCGATAATATTAATTGATAATTACTAATTAATTTTTTAACTAACGTCATCATAAATGTTAAATTAATTTTAACAAATTAATGATTAAAGTGAACTAATGATGTAAAGTAAAAAGATGATGTTTATTATTATTTATGTTAATGGTAGCAAAATATCTAAATTCAATATCCAAATAATTTTTAATATCAATAATATGAACAATGAACTATAATTTATTAACGAATCATATAAATAAATAGTAACCCAACAAATAATGATATATAATATTAATAATTATATTATTTGAAAAATACCAAAACCTTAATTAATAAATGATCAGTTTTTTATTTATATAAATGATCAAAAAAGATTTATATTATAATGAATCAATTTGTACTAAACGTTACACAATAATTCATTAAGCTTCTTCTATTCGAAAGATATTTGAATTGATAATTTGTTTTTTGTCTCGATATTAAATAATAAGATTTATCTGCTATTTATTAGCCTGTGGTTAGTGAAATATTAAAATGTCGTGACAAATAATCAGCTTTTCTTTAATTAAAAGATAGTATAATAATAAAATATTAATATTATTCGTTGGTAAAATTCTCACGACGCAACAATTAAATCACTGTATGAGAAAATTTATATTATAATATATTAATAAGCAAAAACGTTTTGTTCGCACATGAGCAAGATAGATATATTTGAATTGATTGTGAGTGAAATGCATTACAAAATATATGTTTATTTTTGGTTTTTGATTTTACTCGTTTTTTAGTATGCAACTAACAAGTAAGGTACCATTCTGTCCTGATATCCCGATTTTGTATTCTAATCCTGAATAACTGAGCAAACTTTTAATGGAACTTGCTAAGGGACTTTAGTGCGTCTTTTGGAGGAGGTATTTTCAAACTCGACCAATTTTGCAGATTTTAAATTTACAGTTTAACAATTGTGTCATTAGTTTTTACTATGGTCCTAGAAATGTGTTTGTGGGCAATATGGTCATATGCATTTACCTATTGGCAAATAGGTGTTGGAGTTGGATTACCCTAAATCTTTAACCTGTCCGTTACAGGTCAGAAATATTTCGTGACAGCGATTAAACGAAAGTGATAAGCGTACGATTTATGATTTGTCATCGTTTTCAAACAATAACGTGGGATGATGCTCCTGAAATCACAAGATCGCGGGTATAAAAGGTCGCAGGCACTAGACATGCCGCAGAACAAATAACGTCAAGTATGACGGGGAATCCTATTGTGTTGGATTTTATATAGATACACAAATATTTTTATTAAACCTGTAATATATCAAATAGTAAATTATTTGCGCAATAACGGCCTGGATATTATTTGTTACGTTATGGTGTGTTATAATGACACGGTTGACTCGAACGCAGGGGTGAAGGCACTGTGCTGCGGTTTTGCGAGGGTGAAGCCTTCGAACCACTCATATTTACAGATTTGGGTAGTTTGCAAAATTATTATAATTTTTGAAGTCATTAGTAAAAATATTAGTAAAAACCAATAATTAAACTTCGGTAAATATTTTACGAGAAGGAATTCTAAAATCTAATTTATAGGTAATATTATGAACATGCAAATTTTTGGGTATATTATCTTATTTTATTTTTTATATCAATAGTTATCAATAAATTCAAATAGTTTAGCAATTCAAGCAATCTAATATGCAAATATAACATAAATATCAATACTGAGTATTGTGAAATTTCATTAATATATTATTTCGATTATAATTAAAATTTTCAGAAAATAAAGTTTAAAATAAAAAACGAATTTTCATCAACTATTATTAATTCATTTTTTTTATATTTAACAAAATTTTTGTTTATTACCATCGGAACATTTCATTCCTTTACTGACATAATATTTTCATATCTTATATAATAATTGATAATTATTTGAAAATGTAATTGTTTATGGGAGATTTAAGTAACTAACTAAGTTTTGAAATTAAATTTTAAGATAATTTATATACTTTAATATAGGTTTTATATTTAGAATTTATAAATAGGTAAATGTTTTTACATTATTCATAAATAGTTTAAAATCTGTAGTTTTTTATGTTACTAACGGATATGATTTTATAAGTCAACTATTCAAATATTTTTTCAAATTTTTGTTTTTCACAAATTCTTGAAATTTTTCAGAATTTTCAAAAAGTTTTTTTTTTTAAAGTCCAATATAAATATCTGATTTTATTTATATATACAAAAATATAGAAAAGTTTTGTAAAAATTTTAATTTTTTTTTATATAGTTAAAATGAATATTTTTACTTTCCATTTCAGTTTTAATAATAAAATTTCATAATTTTACGTAATAAAAAAACATTTTTATTTTATTTTTTTATTTACAAATAAAATAGCAATCAGAATCTATGTATTCTATAAGCTATTGGGATATACTTGAACTCAAATTGTAAAAAAATAAGAAATTTGAGATAAGGTCCTCGAAAGCATTCCAATTATTAGATTTTGTTTTTTATAAACATATATACAGGTGGTCGCCCAAATATAGGTGCTTGTATTATGAGATCTATATTAGTAATTCTATAAAATTTGAATCTTTTGGCGAAAAAAATACACAGTTGCAATTTCTCAAATATAGATTATATTTTTTACTCGGTACGGGAAGTTCTAGGAATTTGCCTTAAGGCACTGTGCCATTGTATTTTAGTTACGTACTTATAGAATTTATTAAAACTCTCCTTCGATAATTCAGGTTGTTGGGTTATAATTTAACCCTTGTAGCTGTGGATTGTATTAAACACTGATTTGTTTGTATATTATGTATTTGTTGCAGTTCTAATTACAATCACTGATTTGTTACTAAGTTATAATGAAAGAAGATATATTTATTTATTATTTACTATACATGTTGTTTCGCGGACTTTACTTTAAGAAGTGAACAACTAGTTCAATTAAAACACTCCGCTACCAGGGGTAGCAACCATTCCGTCTGAAGTTTAATGCCCTGAAGGTTGTCACCTTCATAGCCAATATAATAAAACGAAAATACGTTCGAACAGCCATACACTACTAGTTTACTTTCAACCTGGTCGTTTCTTGAATTTTAATATAGATTTTGGCCATTTAAAAAAATTAAATAGCGAATTTTATTATGTAAATTACAACATAGCTCCAAGTTAGTTACATCTATAGTTTTTCACTTGCTTCCATTTGCACCATTGTAAATGATATTAAAATGATGGAACAAATCTTTTAGATTTCGAAGCCGATGTTACTCTAAATATTTGTAGTGCTCGATAATAAATCACTTTCTTGATACCTCGATAGCTTTCACCTGTAAAATAATAAATTATAAATCTGAGTCGTTCTCACGTGTTTACCTGATCCCGCGTTGCAATAAAGCGGCCTTAGTCTCAGTCTCAGTCTTCCGCGCTCCGTGTTAGGCCGTTATTGCATCGCGGACTGCGGCGTGCGTAGTGCGGTTGCGGCCGCAGGTTACATGTTTCATATTGAATTAGTGTCGCGCTAGCTTGTATTTGAATTTAGTATGACCGCCCGCAGGTTCATAAACCACCCGTGTCGCCGTTATTACTTGGCGAATGCAGCTCCCCGTACATATGCGTACAAGGAAATATGTCCCTGAATATTGTGTGTAAGTGTAATTCACCTGCAAAGTATTACATGCACATATATGTTGTTTAGGTGGCGAAAACTAAATTAAATTTAATGCTTTATTGATGTTGAGTTATATAATACGAGCCGAATGGATGTGCATTCAGGAAACGTTTTTGTTGAATTGAGAGTTTTTTGTCTGAAGACTAAATTTTAGACATTACTTTATTTCTACTCATTATTTTAATAATTGCGTTGTAATATGAAATATTAACTTAATTTTTGTTCATAAAATACTCTACACTTACCATTAGTTTAAATATTTTACTAGTATAAATATTTATAAATGGTTATTTTTTATTAGTTATTTTACACATACTCATTGTACCGTTTTATTATCAGTTTTCAATCTATTATAAAAAAAGTTTATCATTTTAGTAGCACATGAATGAACTACAAACAAAATTGTTTAAATAATTTTTAGCTAAACGTGGTGTAAGTATAGTTATCGCAAAAAATCGAAAATATAGTTTTTTATATATCTTTACGTTTCAAAGTCTTCTATATACCTTATCGTTAAAAAATGCATGTATGTGTGTGTGTGTGTTTGTATGTGTGTGCGGATACAATTTTGATTGATTTGATGACAATTTTGATGATTCCGAGAATATGAATTAACCGATTTGAATGATTTAAAAAACATTCGATTCCTATTAACGGAAAACGTGATGTATGTGTGTGTGTGTGTTCGTATGTGTGTGCGGATACAATTTTTGGTCGATGATTTCGAGAATACGAATTAACCGATTTGAATGATTTAAAAAACATTCGATTCCTATTAACGGAAAACGTGCCGATTAGCTTTTGGCAAAGACACGTCTAGCCGTTTCGAAGACACGGGGCAAAAAGTGCCAAAAATGGTAATTCAGTTTTTGAGAACAACAATTTGAGAAGGCAGGTCTAACGGTTTCAAAAATACAATGAAAAAAGTAGAAAAAAGCCATTTGGCATCAAATTATTTTACAGAGATTTTAATAATAAGTACAAACTTTTGTTGCATTTCTATGGGTTTCTTACCAAAGTTTATAAAGTTTAACAATTTGCCTTAAGACACGGTGCCATGCAACACTAGTTGAATGATGTAACTTGAACGTTTAGAATATAGGCTTTTTGAAAAAAAAAACATAAAGCTTTAACTATTAAAATTTGTTCAATCGCTAAAATCGTTCAAATTGCATTATTTTAAAATACAATATTTGTGTGAACTACAGCAAGTATTTTTTGTAAATACTGTTTTTACCATAAAGTCGACAAGTTTTAAAACGTTTTAAAACTTGTCGACTTTTTTACACATTCTATAAGATTTTAATTTGCGTCGTTCATCGAGCATGGGAAAAATTTCACATAAATCAACTTTTTCGCAGCTCAGAAAATAGTAATTTGCAATAAATTGTCGTTTCATTATAATTCTATTGTTATTTAAATAGATTTCAATATTAGTTTGCAAATGGGTTTTGAATTGTGATTATTAACAGTAAATGTAAATGATTTTATAAATGATTGATAACAGACAAAGTTCAAATATAATTCTATTACCACAATATATAGAAAATGAATAAACTTCGTAGAACCATTAAAATAATATCTTCTTTTACATAACAATTAATGTAAAGTAAGTTTTTTATAATTGCATAAATTAATTTATAATTGTCTATGTATATTATTTTAGTGTCTTATTATTATGTCTATAAAAATTTATTAGTTTTTTTGATAACCACATTTGGGATTATTACATCCATTTATCACTTACCCAGTGTCTAATTACCTGATGTCAACTGTTTAAGAATGTCTCCAAATGTGTACCGACATTAAGAAGAAGATTGAATTAGGACATTCAGGTCCCCTACTTAAACGGGCATAATCGTTGGCAACATCTTGTTTAATCCCTTCGTTTTAATTCTAAATAAAAGATTCCATGAAGGCATAAAGCGTTGAAGTTTTGTCCCCGTGTAATATTGATCTTCTTAGTGGTGTAATATTATCAAAATTGAATGCACGTAGTAATTAAAGAGAAGGAGATGCTTATGATTATCCTTACGCTTCTTAGGAAATTATTTTGTGCAACAAATAAATATTATTTTTGCTGTTTCTAGAAATTTGGATAAAATTTTGAATTATTATAAATGTTTTTTTATTACGGTAAGCTGTAATAGTTTCTCAGCTTTTCGTTAATCTGATAAATGTCTACTTTGAAAATAACTCATCTAAGATAGTCTGATGTCAAGCAGTAATGATGTTGGTTTTTGCCTGGAAATATTAATGGCAATTTGTTTCCAAGTGAAAATACCCATTTTAAAAGGTGAAAAGACCCACAACCACATGTCACAACCGTACCCAACGCAAACTTTTAAAAACAAATTATAGTTATGGTTGAGCTAAACTATATCAACTAAAATTTTACTCTGGCAAAGGTGTAAACAATAGAAAATGGTACATAAATAAAAATGTAAATTCAGTTAAGAGTTGCAATTTTACAAAAAATAAATTAAATTAGAGTTATTCCAACTCTCGTGATATGAATAATATAATAATATTTCTGACAAAACACCAGATCAAGGTTATATACAATGTGATGTATTCACCCCGCCTATGGGGTAAAAAACATATGACAAATTTTAGACAGTAAAAAATCACATTTCTATAATCAAGAATTAACTGCGAATTTTTTTAACATGGAAATTTCACTGAACATAGTACGATAGTTATTTGTTTGAAACGTTTTATGTGTTGTGATGAAGTTCAATTGGTTTAGACAGTATAATTACTTAAAGTCAAGCTGAACTTTTGTGCCCCGCGCTACCCTAAAAAATTCATCACAATAATTTCACATGTGTGTTTATAAGTGTGAGTGAATAAATTGAACTAAATAGTTGGTAAGATGTTGTACTGTGCTGAGTAATATTCAATTTACTACAATATCATCATATTATATGATGTCTTTTATGCTTGTACTTTTTATTAAGTTTTCAATAATCAGTTAGAGCCTCGAAATCTTAACCTTTTCATTTCAAAAGTCGTTCAAAGTTTCTATTAAAATAATCATTTCATATAACGCGAGCAAATTACGCGCGTAAACGTCTTTAATCACTCCAAATGACACGGGAACATGAATATTGCGGTGATATTACAAACTGTTCGCGAGACTTCGTGTCTCCCCTTATGCCCAAGTTCTTCAAGAGATGCAACAACTCATTTCGCCTAATCTGCGACCGGAGATGGGGCGACGACGTTCGCTCGAATTCCATACAGCTGGGTAATAATAATAGTCGCGATTTAAATTCGCCTTGTCTTCGTTTATTTTCTTCTAAATGTTGCAATATATAATATGACTACTAAATGTATTGAAAAATTATTACTTCAATAGCATAACTATAAATTAAGTTACTGAATAAATTACACAACTAATTTACATAACATGGAAATTTATTAATGGCTAAATAAAATATTTAAATTACATATGCCTACTTTAATACTATTATCACACTTACGATTAAATGAAGTCTAAAATAAATTTATTGTGCACCTATAGGACACCGTACCCAGTCTGGGTACGGTTGTGCCAGGGTACGGTAGTGGCAGTCGCCATAACAGCTAACCTTTACTGATTTTGAGATAAAGTCCAAAGAAAGTAAGTATGTTTGTTCGAACAAGTTCCCATTATTGCTTTCAGTCACTGCCTTACATAATCAACATGATCTGTAAACCACATTGCTTTTCACTATTACTTGTATACAGATAGATTCCTTTTTATAAGTTAAGTATCGATAGTTACTTACAAACAATTAGTTTTTGCATTTAACATTTAAGCTAATATAGAGGTTATATAAAAACATCTGTTGAATCTAACATGAAAATAACAACACATCTTATTAAATAATCAAATTAAATAAATTAAATTAAATAACGTACACTTAAAAAATTATTAAGTCAACTAAACAATAATGTTTACAAACCAAAAATACTAACAACAAAAGAAATTTTGTTAAAGAAATTCAAACATTTAAGGGCGATGGCTGATAACACATCTTTCTCCATATATTGTTGTTAAAAAAATTCTATCTTTACTTGTTTTTGAGATTGGTGATGGACCTTGTTACCCGCGTACTTTTAAACCTCGCTCTACCCTATGTCACTCTAATGAGTGATTCACTAATAAAGCTCAATTCTCTAAATATGTAGTAAAGTTAGATGCTTAAAATATTGTTTTTTGAGATAATCTTTTTTAGTTTTGAATCTTTTAAATTTTGCAACCAAAGAATAAGTATGATGTTCAAGTTTTGGGAAATATTGAACACTGCTTAGTTTTATTATACTGTCTACAAAATTCATATTCAGATCGTCATATAAAAATATTACAATGTTATGCTTTTTTAAAGTTTTCCTACATTATCTCGTTTTCTCATTTACTTAATACCAGTAGTGTTAGTTAATTATTAACGGCTCCATATATAAACGGTTTCAAATCACATTAAAAGTAACGACGGCAGCAAATATCTTCGAATTGAGAAAGAATAAGACCAGTTCTGCTTTGGTTTATATATGAATATTACTCAATTTGATTGCGAATATTAGCATAGTGTAAGATCGTGGAGTCGACGTATTGCCTAACGAAGCCGGATCGGTTCGTTTGTCTCGAGAGTTGAATTTCATTCGGTGGCAATTAACAGAAATAAAAGAAGAGATAAAAAGGACGCGTTTACGCGTTAAGCGATAGGGTGAACTCTAACGCCAGGATTGCAATCATCGGGCAAGAAGGCTTATAACTTATTTTAATAATAATTTAGATATCTTGGTTTGAATCACATTTGCATATTTACTTCTGTTGGTATTGCGTTTCATTTCTTTATTTACACCTTGGGATGAAAATGGTTACAACACAAAATATTTTATGTATTAGGGTAGGGAGGGGCAAAAAGGTCCAATTTGACTTCAAGCGATTACACGAGTACTGTCTAAATCAAATTACCTACGTCACAACACATAATATGTATCTAGCAAACTATCTGACTATGTTTAGTAAAACTCCCAGCTAATTCATCATTGTAGAAATGAGTTGTATTTGCGTTTTTCATATCTTTGTTACCTGGTCCTTTTTGCCCCTTGTCTTATTTTTAATTTTGAAAGGATTTTATGAAATAATAACTACAATATTCAACTAATGCAAAATATAAATTTCATCGGTACATTTTTTATAGAGATAACACTGTATATAACCTGGATCTGGTATTTCGTCAGAAATATTTATCAGCAGTTTTGGAATAACTATTTATTTAATATATATCTTGAAAAATTGCTTTTTTAAACTTAATTAACATTTTTATTGCTTTCACCTTTGCCAGCGTAAAGGTTCAGTTGGTCCTTTTTACCCATCCCACGTGTAAGCTTTTATAGAGGTTATATAAAAAACTGTTGAATCTAACTTAAAATTAATTAATTCATTTTATAAAACAATTAAATATCGTGTACTTAAATATTATTATTAAGGTCTCGTAAACTAAACAACAGTGCTCACAACCAAAAAACTAACAACGAAAGAAAATACTTTTGTTATAGATTTTCAAACAAAGCTTGTATTTCGTGATAGCAAAGTCGTAAAAATCAAGGTGATGGAAGAAAGGATTTATTTCAATATTTTGCAAAATCTGGAAATCATTAAAGAAAATGCACAGATTATAGGAATCGGATGGGTAAAAAGGTCATGTAGGAGTTTTGGAAATAAGCAGATGAATTAGCTAAAGACGCTAGTTTAAAATTTAATTATTTTAGTTATATTAAGGTCTCGTAAACTAAACAACAGTGCTCACAACCAGAAAACTAACAACGCAGGAAAATACTTTTGTAATAGATATTCAAACAATGCCTTTTTACTACTGATAGCAAAGTCGTAAGAATCAAGGTGAAAGAAAAAATGATTTATTTTGATATTTTTCAAAATTTGGAAATCATTAAAGAAAATAAATAGGTTACAGAAATCAGATGGGTAAAGGGTCATGTAGAAGTTTTGGAAATAAGCAGATAAATTAGCCAAAGGCGCTAGTTTAAAGGAAATTAAATATAAGAAAGCATTAAATGAGGATGTTGTAAAAATCATGAAAAATAGAACACTGAATAAATAGCAAAAGGAATTAAAAATCTGCAAATCTTAAGAAAGATATTATAAAAATATTATTTTATCAATTCAAAAATGAAAATACAAACTTTATGGCTATAATGAAAATAAGGTGCAATTATAGAATTTCTTCTGACATCTATTCAAAATAAAAATATTAGGATAAAAGTGTGCAAATATGCAAAAACCCTATATCTAAAGGAAGATTTTATAAAAACATTAAATAAAGTAAACCATGATTTTATCAATTTAAAAATAAAAATACAAACTTTATGGCTATAATAAAAATAAGGTGCAATTATAGAATTTTTTCTAACACCTATTCAAAATAAAAATATAAGGAAACAAAATGTGCAAATATGGGGAGAATGTGGCCTCTCTAGAACACACAATTTTAATTTGTTCTAGATTCGAAAAAAGGAACATTTGTGGTATGAATTATAGAGAGAGAACAATTTATATAAACTATTTGATTTAATTCCCAATATAGAGTATTATAGAACTGTGAAATATGTGAAATTGGAACTAAAAATTTTGTAAGTTATGTTAATGGTTTATAAATAGTAGGAGACCAAGTCTATTTATATTAAATAATGAAAATAATAGAATATTCTTATAATCAGTAGGTATATATTTTTATTTAATTTCACTTTCCAACAATTTCATTTTCCACTGAATAATATTTTCCTCCGTTCGTCCTTTTGTCTGGCTAGGAGGTCGCAGATGTGTCAACTGATGTGCAAATAAATGGGGCGAAAGAAGGAAAAGAAATCCGTTTAGCGGGCGGAGAAGCCGAGAGGCGAGGACGTTGCTAAAAAGTTAAACAACAAGTTAAATGAAATACACCAACCCAAAAGCGTTGAATGAATAAATACACGAATATAGAAGTGCTAGATGCTAAATGAGGGGTATCGCTTCAACGGCGCCGAGTGCACTGATTCGCGGTCTGAATATTTAATTGAGGCGTCCCGTGCGCTTCAATTCGATTGCAAAGGGTCATTTGGAAATAGAAACGAGGTGCACGTACGAAACATTTAAGGGTTGATGGTTTAATTAAGTTAATATATTGGAATTTTTAATTTAATGTTATATAAAAAATGAATTTGGCATTTTTGTGGGAAAATTAGATTACGACGTTTGTGAATAGAGATGAAGAGAGCCTAATCTTTAGGATCATGCATACATTATTTTTTTGAGTGAGAATTAATATTTTTAAAGTCGTACCTTTAAGAAGATACGATATTCAGATAATCTTCACAAAATTTCATCATAGATTGTCTGATCTGTCTTCATAAAATCACATAGTCTTCATAAAATCTCATCAAAGAAATCAAAGCTGTAATCACAATTTTTTATTTAAAAGCTAGTAAAGTCACAATTATAGACTGTATACATAAATGTACTTTTGTTTCGCAAATATTTATGATTTTCATACACTTCCATTTTATATTTTCCAATGTTCCGCAATTTTTATCAGGATGATACAGCTGGTGTCCAACAAACTGCTATTGGCATAAGGTAGTATAGAGTCTTTTCAAATAGTAAGCTTCCATTTATATATATGGTAGGCGGGACACAAAGGTCCAATTTGACTTTCAGTAATTATAATGCCTACACCAAATGAACTACATCACAACAAATCGAACTATGTTCAGTAAAATTCCCAATGAATTCCTAATTATAGAAATATGTTTTCTAGCTATTTTCTTAAAATTGGTACCTGTCTCTTTTTACCCCATAGACTGGGCAAAAAAGGACAACCATCAGACAAACAGAAATAATGTCTTAATTCAAAGTTTAAAGGATTTTTACGAAATATTAGCTAAATTATTTAATCAATGCGAAATAAAAATTTCATTAACACATTTTTTATAAAGGATGCACCGTATTTAACATTGATTTGGTATTTTGTGGAAAATATTCATCAGCATAAATGTAATAACTTAGTTTAATTTGTCTTTTGCAAAGTTGCTTTAATCTACTTTTTTATTTACTATTTCTGAATGTTTACACATTTGCAAGTCTAAAGGTTTAGTTGGACTAGTTGGTCAAATGTAAGCCCCATCATAATGTAACCCCACCCAAATGTAAGCTTTTATAAAGGTTATATGAAAAAACCTGTTGAATCTAACTTAAAATTAACAATTTATCTTATAAAACAATTAAATAATTTATATCGCGTTCCTCGAATCCACTAAACGTCTGACTGTGGAGCGGGATTTAAGTCGCGGGGCACTCGTTTTCAATTATAACACCGTCTTAAGACTTTAAAGGGGTTCGCGAGGCTACGAGGGTAAAATAGTATTAAAGATTGGAACATTTTAAGAGGATGGATACAAATTAATACTTTACTTGCCCATTTCGTTTACATCGCTAAATTCTTAAAGGCGGAATGTCGTCAAGTACATCGTGTAATAAAACTTTAATACTCTAGGAATCGACTGCTACATCAATTTGTGAAAAAATATTTTTAATAAATTCTTAATTGCAGGTTATTAAGAAATATTTGCTACAAAAATAATTTATTCTTTTTCACTATTCTAAATATTGGTTTTCTATCTAATATTAAGTTTATGTGTGTAATGTAGGGGTTTTTACCAACTATACAGAAATTATTAACTACTATAATTAGGAAGTATAATTTAGAATAATCTTTGAAAAATTTTTGAAACATGTTAAAATTGTTTTTCTAAGATTTTCTCTTATATGGAGAGTTCCAGCAATTTGCTTTAATGCACGGTATCGTATTCCAATATTTCACTTATTATCTGAATTTTCCTTAAGGGAAGAATGCAACTGTGCATTTTTCCAAGCTCTGATTAATTTACCTGCAGACAACTACTCATTTTTGTAACATTAGCCAACAAATATACTTGATGTCTATGGGACAGTTGTAAATTAAATGGTGGAATAAAAAAAAATCTAAATTTTGCATAAGTTGCAAGAATCAGTGCCTGGAAGTCTGTTCCAATATTTTCAAAATTCAGCAATATTATTTTTTATGGTAAATATTTAAGGATATCTATTGTATATACTTACAATTGACGTTGACAATTTGTCTCCGGGTATTGATTTGAATTTATAGATTCGGATGCTAAGTGACTGGAGCTGGTTGATCCACTTTTGATTTATATCCTAGAAACATGATGAGTTACTTCTCTGTTTGTCGCAGATTTGGACTTTACGTCCCGTGCCATATGAATTTAAATAAATGTAGATCCCTATATCCATTATACCACTTTAAGAGAGATATTAGTGCTGAATCTCTTAAACGGTACCGGATTGTTTATTGCTTGGTAGTAATACTCAGTTTGCATACGAGCTAGCACACTATGTGTCTATGCTGATATTTATTATCAGTGCGATCTCATTATTATTCAAAGGTCGATACGCTAAACGGTTCGTGCGGTTATATGTCGAGAATTACGGAGAGAGCCGTGAATTGTGATCACTTCTCGTTTTTCGCGATTCCTGTTTTTCTTATATGGGCTTGGGGAGAGGACCCAAAGAAATGTTATCCTCGGAGGAGGAGATTTAGGAAAATAGAATCAGGTGCGAGTAGAATTGCCAGATGATATTTTGATAATTATCTAAATCTAAATATTGTAAATCGTTATATTATTCCCCAAAGTTTACCTTTTATTAACGTGCTATGTTTGCAGCATAGTTCTGCACAGATCAGACAAGTGGACTCTAAGAAAGCATTCATTAATTTACTTGCAGACAAGTCCTCATTTTTGTAACATAAGCCAACAAATTCTAAGAAAGGCCGACAAAAACTATCTAGTGAGTTTTGAAAGTGTGCTGGAGACAAATAGAGAAAATAAAGTGGACAGATGAAGTAAATGAAGAAGTGATGGGGAGGGTGGGAAAAGAACTCTACTGAACACAATTCTGAAAAATAAAGTAAACTATATTGGGCCCAGTTTACAAAAATAGAGCTTCCTACATGATATAGTTGAAGGTAAAATAGGACTAAAAGTATTGGGAAGAAGAAGAATGCATTTATTTAATGATTTGCCAGAGGAGAAAATATAGGGAACTTAAAGCCGAAGCAATTGACCAGCAAGCATGGAAGCAGAATTTTGATAGGACAAATGTATAAAATTCTATAAAAAGTGAACAATGGTAATAAAAAGGCAACGGAAATAATAAACAAGTTACTGAAAGAGAATTATACATTTGTGGCGCACTCACAACATGGACCTATGCCTTCGGGCAGACTACTATTTATCATTATTTATTATTATTATTTACCATTTATTTCAATTTGCTCAAAATACGTTATTATTTAAGATTATTTATTTTTGATAGTTTGTGGCTACTAACTTATACCTATACGATTATAGATCCGTGACATAGTAGTATTATCATAACATTTCTTTTTTGTCTGAGAATTTGCTCCTTAATGAAATTTTATTATTCATTCGCCTGATAGAAATTTTATGTATAATGCTTACTTTTAAATTATCGAAAGTATTTAGTTTTGAATAAAACTAGAATTAATGTATAAATGAAATCCGTCAATATAGTTTAAAATTGGGATACACCTTTTCCTAATCGTGATTTGTTTACATGCACACCCATTTCAGGCACTCAATATCCGGTTCGATAACATGCAGCTTATTCTTAAGTATTTATTTAACTTAGTCTAATTTATTTTTTTATGTTTACATAGACATTGATATCATTTGGATACACATTGGCAATATAAAAGCATTTTTCTCTCTTTCTTGAACCCTTGTGGTATGCCAAGCTGAATTTTAAATCCAATGTTTGAATTCAAGAACGCATAACTTTAAATTTCATATTATTGGATATTCATGGCGTGAAGGTTTTGTTTTCAATAGAAATACTATATATCGATGTTTGAGTCTTATTCGATTTGCTATGGGAATGGGAATGAAAAATGGGAAAGAAATATGTTATCTAGTTACAGAAGCTGATATTTATATCTCTAGTTTTTTACATAACTCACATAACGAAGGCGAATCATCAATTTACGCTGTAAACTAGAAATTGAGCCATGAAATTATGTAGGTATACCATAAAAGTAATTTGATGGCAATATCGAAATATTCTTCCATAAAACACAAACAATATTCTTTATGAGTGCGGTAGCATTAGCAGTTTACATATGGCAGAACGTGAGGCATGTTAAACGTTAACATGAGCTTTAAGTTCAAAGCTTTTCTTCGAAGCTCGGGATGGTAATAAGGGTGTTATGTATGATCGGAATCTTACATACGGTACGCCGGTATAATATATCGGTGTTCATCCGTTTAACGAAGGATTTCGCCACATGAGCAGCCCGTTGTAGAACCAGGAACGTATTGCATAAAAAATAGATAGATAAACCTTTCTTTTAAAATATGATTCTTTTTATTAGTTTTTATGAAAGCAGGTATGAAAATATCACAAGATAGTTGTGGCATCGTGTCTTTATGCAAATGGCTGGAATATGCGACATTGTATGAAATAATAGGTTGTGTTAGTTAAATTAATAAATCAATAAAATTAACGCATATACCATGTAAACTTTGAATAGGAAATACATATAAAAAAAATAAATAAATATAATCTATTTTGAAAAAATATATATTTTTTTTGAAAGTGTCAAATTTCTAAAATTTGAGATTATTCACATTTTTTGATATTATTGGAAAAAAAATTAAAACTTTGTGACAATGCTTATAATTATTAATTTGGTAATAATATTGTAAGTATATTCTTAACTTATTTCGAATGTATAAATTCGCCCAACCAATAGAGTAGGGCGGGACACAAAGGTCCAATTTGACTTTTGGCAATTATATTGTGAAAACTAAACTATCAAAAAACCAGTTATCTAACTAAGTTCAATAAAATTCTCAGCGAATTCAATATTGTAGAACTATGTTTTTCTTGCTATTTTTCAAAAATTTGTCACCTGGTCTTCTTTACCCTGAAGGTGGATTTTTTTTTCTCTACCCTACCTATTACGTTAAAATTATTATAGTCATTAAAATCTTAATATTTATATTTATTTTGTCTTGTTATATAAATTAATATGCATCACATTTTTTGATATTATTGGAAAAAAAAAATTAAAACTTTGTGACAATGCTTATAATTATTAATTTGGTAATAATATTGTAAGTATATTCTTAACTTATTTCGAATGTATAAATTCGCCCAACCAATAGAGTAGGGCGGGACACAAAGGTCCAATTTGACTTTTGGCAATTATATTGTGAAAACTAAACTATCAAAAAACCAGTTATCTAACTAAGTTCAATAAAATTCTCAGCGAATTCAATATTGTAGAACTATGTTTTTCTTGCTATTTTTCAAAAATTTGTCACCTGGTCTTCTTTACCCTGAAGGTGGATTTTTTTTTCTCTACCCTACCTATTACGTTAAAATTATTATAGTCATTAAAATCTTAATATTTATATTTATTTTGTCTTGTTATATAAATTAATATGCATAATGCATATTATTTAAATTCTAACAAAATATGAAAGAAGTACAAAATCATTTGTCAAACTCATTACGTGTAATGGTTCGAACGTGGGCCCATAATTGTTCAAGATTTTGACCCCAACCTCGACCAGCTTGATATTAAGCAGTATGGTATCAAATTTCTACTTGAAGTAGAAGATCTCAAATTGCTTGTTTTGATGATCTCAAAGTTTGATAAATAGAATGTGATAAATAAGTAAAACACTGGGGCCAAATCTCGGATAAAATAAAAATGTTATGGTAATGCTATGTTACAGGTATATCTTTGTATGGGATGGTAGTACCGAACTGTCAAAAAGTTATGTATTTGCTGTGAGATTAGGCGTTTTAAACATAAAACGTAACTTCGCGTATGTGTTATTAAGGAGACATCAGAAATCAGAATGTATATAATTTAAAATTGTGTGTGTTTATGCATTTTGTAGGCTAGGTTTTATGTGTAAAGCGTCTGATCGCACAGCAAATACAGAGCTTTCTGATAGTTTGTTATTACCAAACCATACAAAGTAGCATAGCTTTACCATAATATTTCTAGATTGGCCCCACTATTTATCAATATATTGGTGTCGAAAGATTTTATATAAAATAAGATTGTTACTTTTTTCCCTTTACTGTGAAGTTTCTCCCTGGTATCGAATTTGTCGATGAAAACGTCAAAATCCGTGCATGTGTATCGTGTGAGACATAAAGTAGAGTAAAAGAAGATTCCCCGACTCATATGTGAGTTGCCCCTTGAGCCGCGTTATTGGATGTTTAAACGGTTTACTTGAACGAGCCGCGCCATATTACCGTATTACGGTTAAAAATCTCGGGATGACGTTCGAGCGCCCGACGCTTCCGTAACGAAATTGCTGTAACTCTGCACTCTTCGGAAATTGTTACAAGTCGGATTAAGGCGACCGATATGGAATATATAAATAGTACAAATCTATGCAAAATTATAAAACTATAGAAATAGAAATTTTCATTATCAAAGTGAATATGCATTATATTAGCAGTAGGAAAGATGTATTATTATATTGCATTATCAGTATAATAGGGTAGAGCGGGCTTCAAAGGTCCGCGAGTAAAAAAGTTCATCACCCTTAATCATAGGAAATTTTTAACAACAATATTTGAAAGTAGATGGCAAAATATGTGTAACCAACAATCGCCTTAATTCAAATAACGTCGCTATTAGGAAATAAAAGGTCATGTTGAAAATCTACTATTTTTGTTGTTACTTTTTTTATTGTGAGCACTCTTGTTTAGTTTTCGAGACCTTAATATATTTTTTATGTATACGTTATTTAATTGTTCTATAAAATGTAATGTTATTTTTAAGTTAGATTCAACAGATGTTTTTACAAAATCTTTATAATAGCTTACACGTGGGTGGGGTAAAAAGGACCAATTGAACTTTACTTTACAAAAGGCGTAAACAATAAAAAATAGTGAATAAAAATGTAAACTCAATAAAAAAGCAGTTTTACCAGAAAGAAATTAATAGTTTTGGAGCTTTTTAATCGATTTGGCAGCGCTCGGATGGTTGGATTTATGTTAAATTGTCTTTTTTATTGTATGATCAACTTTTTCGCGTATTCTGTTGCAGTTAAAATTTTTAAATCGCAGAAAATATTTGGAAGTGCGCCATGGTGCATTTGTCCAACTACGCAAAATGTTGTTTTGGCTCTTTGAAAAAAATTAATACATTCAATATGCAAGCCTGAAATTTCAGTGACAAAAGTCGAAACAGAAATCATAACAGTCTTGCAAATGGTTGTCAAAAAAATATAGGAGGAAGTCCCGTAACGACGGACAGCACCTAATACCGGACACTCTATTTAACACGTATTATTTAAGCGAGTATAAATCTTTTTATGTCAAAATACAAGTAAAAGGGGCGCGGGGGGCACACAGGTGCAGGATGTGACCTGTGACGCACACGGCCACGGCGGGAGCAACCCTTTTTAGGCGCAAAATCACGGCGTCACCTAAATATCAATGGATCTAATTTTACTGTATTTAGGCATTTATATTTGAGTGGCATTGAATGATAAAAGTAGTGCTTGATTGTTATCCGTAAAATGATAGAATATTGTTAAATATTTTAAACAATTTTAGTAGGCACCACCAAATGAACGAACATGCTTGTCCCTTAGTACCGGACACTTATTCGTCCCTTAGCGCCGGACAGTAAACACATTGAAATTTCTTGTGAGAGTTGACGTGATTTATTTTAATTATTTAATTTTGTTCTGTATGAGTGGTAACGGTCACTGCATACCCCTATTTTTCGTATTTCCTAGTCAAAGAATGAAAATCTTATGATGAATGCTCCAGCTTCTGTGTGGCCCAGCCAAAAGTGTGGATAAATAGTGATTTTTTTTGCAATATCTAAGAATATTCGTCAAACACACATGTGCAGACACTCCAGAGTATGGAGATGGCTACCTATGTGTTCAACACTGGTAATTTTGAAATGTCCGGGACTAGGTGCCACTTTGTAAAATCATATTTCTTGTTACCAAAGTTTGATTGATAGTATTAATTATTTTTAGCAAAGATTGCGTTTTTGTTAATTTAGCTTGATTTCTAACTTTGTTATCTAACATATGTCATAATTTAATAAACATTTCGTAAAAAATATGTTTTGATTTATTTATAAATAACCTTAGATGTCCGTCACTCGGGGACTTCCCCCTAGTTCGCTGATCTTTACTTGGTTTTGCTTCTACGTGTGGTCGATGTGAGTTCTTCAATTTATGCTTCGATCATAAAATATTCCAAGAGGCATGAAGTTCCTTGTGTGCGTAGGTCGAGGTGCCCCGTGACACTTGACTTTGGCCGGGGTTACTGGCTTAGTGCAGGATGTGGTTATGTTAGGCACCGTCGCCAGTCACCGCTCCATTGGATTCCGGAATGCCGGGATAATTAGTGGAACAATGGATGTCGTCTCGTACCGCACGACACACACTACGTAAATAGGAAATTTAAGGAAAGCTTATTATTTTGATCCTTATTATTTAAACCTTGACCGAGCATCATGTACCTAGAGTAATCTATAGTGCAATTTTATATATATATCCTTGATCTTCACTTGCAACAATTTTAATAATGCTTGACAATAGCGTGACGTTTAATATTATCTATTGCGACTAGTATTAATAATAACTGCAAATGAAAATAACTAGAAATTGAATGAATAGAGAATATCTATTGCAGGTTGAGTCAAATTTCAAGAGTATCTGATGAGGCAGTTGGATTTTTAGTAGTGTATGTTTGTCACGTAATAATAGAATTTATTAAAACTCTCCTTCGAAACTCAGGTTGTTGGGTTATAATTTAACCCTTGTAGCTGTGAACTGTATTGCACACTGATATGTTTCTAAGTTATAATGAAAGAAGATATATATATATATATATATATATATATATATATTATTTATTAAACATGTAGTTCCGCGGACTTTACTTCTAGAAGTGGACAAGTTTTGTCTCATTAAACCTCTCCGCTACCCCCTCTACCAGGGGTAGCAACCACCCCGTGTAAAAACTCAATGTCATGAAGATTGTCACCTTCATGGTCAATATAATAAAACGAAAATACGTCCGAACAAGTAGTCAAAATTATTTCAAATGTAATTCCTTTGATATTATTTAATACTATTTAATATTATTTGATTAATAAATTTTAATCATGTTAAGATTAATTTTTGGTCGTACTGATTGGTCGATTCACTTAAAGCTCAAATATACAAATAACACAGTTAAATCTTATTTAACCTGGGCTGTTATATCTTTACGTATAAATTTATACAAAATATAAATGTATATCATATTATAAATACATATATGTTTTACAGTTATATTCCAATTGCAATCAGAACTATGTGTTCTATAAGCTGTTGGGATGTAGACTTGAAAACCTAGTGTTTCTAGAAGGCAACCCAATGATTGGTTATTCTTTTTCCGATGATTATATTATTAATAGTGTTGTGAATATATACTGCAACAATACTCCGAAAAGCTATTTTTGCTTCATATCATATTTGAGAACCTTAATCACAAGTGAAAATCTGATATCACCACTGGCTGTGATCAGATCTGTTGACCACGATGGGCATCGAATACGGAACCATTGGTTTCTAATCCAAATTCTTGATTAAGCTGAATTTTTATATATTGTATAAATAATTGAACTCCGTTGGAAATGAGTTCTAATAAAAAATCTAGTGTATAATTTACTATAATATATGTACTACTTTATGTAAAATTTAAATTATACGTATTTTTAGTTTTTTGGCTTTTACAGTAAATAAACAATGTAGATGTACGTATTGCGCGTGGTTTAGATTTCAAAACTTTGATTAGTTTTTATAATTAAACCACTTCTCATAGGCCTATAATTTTTAATCTGTTCGGTTTGACTGTTAACTTTATCACCATGTGAAGATTTATCAAAATCCCAGAATAGGTTCTCCTTGTTAGTAATTTAACTTCCATTTTCTTATTTATTGCGTTCTTTTTTTGAAAAGATTCCAAATGATATAAATAATTTCTCAAAAGTTTCCGGAATAAAGTGTTTGCCACGATGGTAATGCAAATTTGAATTCTCCACAAACTTTTCAGTTCGATATTTGTCAAATAGGTCAGATTACATCAAACGACCGGACTATCTGTGAGTGTCGTATACGTCAATAAATAAAGGAAATCCCTTATTTTGAAAATGATTGCAAATAGTCACTATCGCAAAACGACGGCGTTCGGCCTAACAGTGAGTGCGCTCGAATTTAAAATTCTCCCTTTAAAGCCGGGCGATGGCATCGCCGCGATAACGTGCGAGTATGTTCGAGATGACACAGATGGGATACAATAGGGAAATAGTGCGGGAAATATCGTATTTTGCACTGAAAAACTTTGCATGAAAAGCGATATGAGTAGATCGTTGACGTGATTGGGACGATAACAAATGTGCCTTGGGAGCACGGATTTTAGAAGTGTTAAGTTTGCATCTACAGATATACAGATCGAAAAAACTTGATGTTGCATATATTTTACGTAAGAATATAATACATAATAATAATGGGTAGTTCTGTCCTAGGGCAGGTCGATGAGCTGAGTTAAACTCCAAATCGATTCAGGAATGAATGGTGTGAGAGATTTTCCATTGCCCTTGTCCGAATTGGGCTATTTTCAATTGGAAACATATTTTCCAAATGAAAATTGATATCACTGCTGCACTATGTTCTGATATTTCAGAGCGAAATTCCAACTTACGACCCCGTCTACGTGCTTAAACTTCACACTATGGAACACTACTAATAGTACTATATTATAATAGAAAGTTAAAAAAAATATTTATTGGATAAAAGTTTCACAACTAGTACAAGTCTATAACTGGTCTGGTCTAATGCGATGAAGTACTTAAGAATTTCATTAATTCTTTTATATTTTAATTTATTACCACTCGTCAAACAAATTCTAAACTTCGCATTATTTATTCGTTTTACGAATTGTGCATTTCAGCAAAAACATTACTTAATTCTAATTTGATTTTGTTTCATTTAATTGGATCTGTAAAGTTTTTTACCTGTTTGAATTTAACATGAAAATAATTTTCCGCGTTTTCCCACCACTAGCCTTCGCGGGGAATCACGCCTTCGTCGGTGTACGCTTGCTCAGAAAAGCTAAAAGCTCCGCCTATGAATTGCTCTTGGCTAGTCTGTCGAACAGAAGGTTTTCCACCAAATGAATCGTTTTCCTATACTTTGGTATTATGTGTATAATATATGATTTGCGGAACTTTTTTACGTTTATCTTTTATGCACAGTGCAACGGTATGAAACGCGATTCTGAGCCAAATCCGAACAGATAACAATTTTCATACGCAGTAGTCCGTTTTAGAACTGCTGGTAATTTGAATATATTTTTGATTAATTGGATTTTCATATAATAAGAATAAATATATTTTTCCCATTACATATAATATTTGTAAAATGGCTTGCACTATTATAGTTGTAAAATTTAGGATGTTGTTATGTTTGCTTGCCTTATGAAGGATCAATTGTAAAACACTTTATTGATAACTGTATATATTTATTTTGTATTAATAACAAGTTATAAGTGTATTTACAATAATTTTAATACTGTTTTTTATTACGATCTGATTGATTGATTTATTTATATGATTTTTTGATAGATGATTTTTTGTTTTTATATCCATATACGCGCATGCTTTGATTGGCGCGAACAATAGTTAATTATTTGTTATTTGAAAAATCGAATTAAATCGCATTATTACGAATCAGGATATTTAATATTATTTGAAATAATATTAGAGCTTTTCGTAGATTAGTGATTAAAGCTATTAAATTAGAAGTTCCAGGCTCGGTATCAGCATTCGGCAGTCTGATGTCAATAAACCTGTTTTTAGTTGGAAATATAAACGTACCCATGAAATTTATATTTTGCATTGTTTGAATAATGCAGCTATTATTTCGTAGAATTTCTTTAGAATTATTAATAAGATATTTGACCTGTTTGCCCCCTGGCTGTCCCAATTTACCCCGCCTGGCGTAAAAAGGACCTTGTAACAAATATTTGAAAAACAGCAGTAAAAAATATTTATACAATGATGAATTAGCAAGGAGTTTTACTTAACTAGTCAGATAATGTCTAGATATCTGTAAACCAACAATTTCAAAATAATTCGTCGAATTCGTCTGAACCATCAAATATCTAATTATCTACTATGTATATTTCAACAAAAGCTTTCAAAACTATTTCTCCTCTTCCAACTTGCAACGACTGAAAAGCATCTTGTCTTCAAAAGAGATATCGTAAAGTAAATGTCCTGCTATTACAACGATAGCGACTATTCGGGCTGATGTGTAACATTCGTACGGCGGTGTTCTGGGTCAATAAAATGCCACAAGAATAACGAAATGGCCATAACAAAGAAACCGCTTCTTGCACTTTGGAAAAGATACTAAAAACATGTACATTCTCAGTATGTTGAGTATGCGATTGTATAAATGTGGTATCTGGACAGGGATTTTTATTATGTAATCATCAGGGAATGTGATTATTAATATAAATGGTAAGAAGTAATGATTTTATTTTTTTATTTTTTTAATTTTATAATCCGTCTTCAGAAAATAGAAGATTCTGTAATTTTGAGGATATTTTCAAATTATCGAACAAAAACTCTGAAAGGTTACCCAGTAGTAAAGGTTTTCAACTTCAATAAATTAAATTAAATTGTGCACATTGTGCAGTTATATGATACAAAATTTAAAATATCAAACTTCGGATAAAGTGGGTTTTGATCAAAATATTTTTCACGAATAAAGTAATTTTCATGATTTTTTTTAAAACGCCTTGTTAATGTAAGTGCTGAATTTCATATATCATATATTTTATAATCGATATATAATAATAAAATAAATTAATTAATTTTAATTAACAAGACAATTTTAATTTTTTAATTTTACATTGGTGTAAATATTATATTTTTTCGATTCAAGTTTAACTTTTGTTTTAAAATAATTTATTTTAAATGTTTTTTTCAAAAATAATTGGAATTAATATCAATATTAATAGTTTTGAATATTTCTGGTTCTGAATTTGTTGGAAGGTTCTGAATAGTTCTGCAATACATTATATTGCAGGTGTTGTTAAATTATGCATTGTTTGAAAACTGAATTCAGTTGAATTTTCAAAACGTTCTGAATATCTATTGATTTTTAAAAATGTTTATTATTTGACATTTTGTACAATGTTGTTAAACAAATATATTAAATTTAAAATATAAAGTCACTTTATGAAGCTTTTTTGTAGTATAATTCGATGCGAGCTTGACTTCTGCTTTATTTTTTTTTTATTTATTTATTTCTTATAACCAATCTGAAGCTTGGGTTTAAAATAATTTTTTTTAAATGTTTTTATATGTTTTATAACTGAATTCATAATTTCGCCTACATCGTTAAAGTAGACAGCTTATATAAAGATTAAATAAATTCATTCTCAAATTTTCAATATCTAACACAGAAATAAATTATAAGTAAAATAATAGACAGAAAATGAAACTTGTGTCGTTGATCATTTATCTTCAATAATTAGCTTAGGAAATATATATCACTGTTTTTAACGTTTACTAGAGAATTAGTTTTTGGGCTTTTCTGTAGATTAGTGGTCAGAACTGTGGATTTCAAATCAGGGGGTTTGGGTTTCATACTCGTCTCGGGCAGCCTTGTGTCAACAAGTAATGACATCTATTTTTACTTGGAATCTATATAAGGAAATATGTATTCAAGTGAAAATAGCCCTTACCCGGTACTGCTGCATAATCAGAAAAATCATCTTGAAATAAATTGTAATAATATATTTATCACATGGAGATAGGCAATCCAATGTAAAGTATAAATTTGATTGCTTAAAGTCAAAACTAGCAATATAATTGCTCAAAGTTAAATTGGACCTTTATGCCCCGCCCTACCCTTACATCAATTTGGTTATAAGTAAAGTGATAATATTTTTTCAAGTCAAAATCGGGAGGGTAATTTTTAGTCATGCTAATATAGACGAGGGGGCGCGGTGAATAGTAAAAAATTTAATATGATTGTAAGAACTATTTGAGAATGCAATACAAATCCGTCTTTTTAAAATGAGTAATTTTTTTAAAATTTTGACTGATTAAGAACTTTATTATTCCGTTATATGCTATATTTTATCTTATAATTTTAGATCTATGTATTTTTTCAGCTTTCAAACTTATTTATAAAATTTTGTTCAATTTTCTTCATAATTATTTAAACATAATTAGCATATATTCCAAGCAGTCAAGGAGCTCATTTTCATAATTTTTGTTAATTTTCTAAAAATTTAAATTAAATGTCCAAATTATGAATGTGAGAGGTTATTTTAACTCTTTTCCTATAAAAAAAGTCGTGTCGTTCAAGAAGTCGGCACAGTATCTTATAGGACTTGTTGAGTTCTGATTGCTGTTATTAAAAAAAATTAAAAAATGTTTATTGTAAGTAAAGTAAGCAACGACTATGACAGTAGGTAAATAAAGTTTGTCTTTCTCATAATTTATTTTCAATAATTAGTTTATGAAATATGTTTATATAAAAAAATAGCATACCTACTGATATTCATATGTCTTTAAAGATTATTTGTATATTATCTCTGAATCGTACGTTAGTATAATCAGACAAGAATAGTCCAAAGCCATCCGTTCTAAAAGGAGATTGTTGCACAAAATAATGCAGATGTTCGATCGGTTTAAATGTCTAACCGAGGAGAGAGAGCTCTGAGAGAGGTCATTACTGAAAGGAAGCAGCTTGAATGTGTTCCGCGATATTCCACATAAACGTAAATAAAAGTGTTAAATGTGCATTTAACGACTGTGCCTTACAGCATGGGCGGAGTTTGCTCCGCAAGCGGCCAACCTTCGCGAGCACTAAAACAAAAGGTACGGCTTACATAATCGCGCCCGTACAAATGAGCTACTAATCTGAGACGAGATTAAATATAGTAGAGATGTAATTTTAATATTTTATTGCAAAAAGATTTTAGTTTAATTAAGGTAATTGTAATTGGTTTCATCTTTTATCTTAAGAGTTAATAAGATTTTATTACGGTTTAGACATTATCAGACTTTATTTAGGTGAATCTCTATTTATGAAATATATACTTGTATCTTATTTCTGAAAATAATATAATTATTTAAAATTATAATTCACCTAAAATTATTATATTTTTTATTATAATATTTATTTAATTATTTTTTAATTAAACATTTAGGTAATCAGAACTTGCTAATAATAAATCAAAAACACCCCCGAAATAATTTTCTCGATTGGGACAACATTATTTAAAACAATATTTTTATATGCTCATTTTAGGATTAGCTTACTTTGTTACTACTCATTTACAGAAAAAAATGTAGTATGCTTATGTTATGTCTTTTAAACCTAATTTTTTTTTTTTCTAAATTTTTTTTCTAAAAATTTTCTGTGGTGTTTTTACTCAAGATACTAGGGTATGGCTGAGCTTAAAGATCCGCGGATAAAAAGGTCCATCAGCAGCATCTAAAAAAAAAACAAATTTGGAAACTTTTTGACAACAATATTTGAAAGTAGAGAGCAAAATATGTGTAACCAGCGTTTGCCTTAAATCAAGAAACGTCGCAATCAGGAGATAAACGACCATGTTTGAAAATTTGTAACAATTCTTATAGATTTCGTATTTTCTTTCGTTGTTTGTCATTCTGATTTTGTGCACTGATGTTTAGTTTTTTGTAAACCTTAATGTAAATTTTAGGTATACGTTATTTAATTGCTTTAAAAGATGTATTGTTAATTTTGAGTTAACTTTAATTGTTTTTTTCATATAACTTCTATAAAAGCTCCTCTTATATGTGGGTGGGGTATAAAGGACGAACTAAACCTTTATCCTGGCGAAGGTGTAAACAATATAAAATAGAAAATAAAGATTTAAATTCAGTTAAAAAAGCATCTTCACAAGAGATAAATTAAATAAATAGTTATTCCAACTCTCCTGATGAGTATTTTTGACGAAATACCAGATCGAGGTTATATACTATATCTATCTATCTCTGTGAAAAATGTACCTATGAAATTTATACTTTGCATTGGGTGATTATTTTGTGAAATCTCTTTGAAACTAAAAATATGATATTGGACTTGTTTGCTCCCTGGCCGTTCCATTTTACCTGGCCTATGGGGAAAAAAGAACCAGGTGACAAATTTTTGAAAAAACAGCAAAAAAACACATTTGCACAAAGATGAATTTGATGGTAGTTTTACTGAACACAGTCAGATAGTTGTTTGTTTGATATATGTTATTTGCTTTGATATAATTGATTTGGTTTTCACAATATAATTGCTCAAAGTCAAATTGGACCTTTGTGGCCCGACCTAACCTACACCAATGTTGGTATAAATTCTCTAAAATATCACAGATATATGAAGAATAGTTTGATTTAATATTTGATTGGACTTAATATCGAGTGTGAGAATAATATATTCTTACAAAATTATTCAAGATTCGCTTACATTGTATGCAATACTTTTGAAAATCTTTACTTTGTGTATTATTAAACCAATATCGTATGAGTTTCGTATTCTATAAAAATTCTTTGATGGTTAATGCCTCTACATGCCAATGCACATTAGGTATTCATTCTCCCATGAATGCACTCGTTTTGATGGACGAAGTCTAATATCGAGGCTGTCAATATGCGATATTGTTGCGGCGTTTGGGGGTGGCGCGATAGATTTTGAATAGTTGATCCCGTGTTTATTCCAATGTTTCCTATGCAGACGTGCAATAATACGTGACTGTCACAAATATTTGCATACGTTTCAACATATTCACAATATATGCCGTAGAGGGGACGTAGAGCCGCTACGACCGCGTACTCCTGTCAACGTCATAACATTTGTGTAATGCAATATCATTTCATGTCGAATAATAAGTCACTGTAAAATAATATATCTATGAATCCACAAGCTTTTTATAAAATCATGAAAAATGGAATGAAGTTTGAAACTTGTTATACAAGGTTTCGTACATAAATCTATTTTGTTACAGGTGCAATGTGGCACTTATTTTTAATCAATATCAAATTATTTTGAATTCTTCGTTTTTTTCAAAAATGACGTTACATTGTTATTGAAATTCACATATCAGAATGTCTTTTTATCTTATCTCAATATGTCGAATAACAAGTGCCTGTAAAATGATTTAGTAGAGCCAGGAGATTATTGTAATAGGGGTAGGAAGTAACAGGCGTTTTTCAATAGGATCTTGAACGACATTCAATATTTTTTTGTCTTGATTGAACATGTAAACCGTTCTATATAATATTTAATTGTTACTGTCCTAGAGCCCTACACAGTAAACAGAAGTGTGCAAGTGCGTCATGTAAAAATTTAAATTTTATATATTTTATTTTGTTCCAAATTTATCAGTCTTTGATAATGTGTAACAATTTTTGTCACTGTTAAACTGTTTAAATAGTTACCTTGATTAATAAAAAAAATCACATCTAGGGTTAGTTGATTTGGGCATCGAATAATAAATTTGCCGTCTCTTTAAAATAGTAATATTACATTGTTATTGAATTATATATATATATATATATATATATATATATATATATATATATCTATGTAATATCTACATGAACGTAGTCTTTTTTCCAGATTTTTTGTAATCTGTAATTTGTTTTCAATATTAAATATTAATTTGTACTTAAGTATTCTATTCGTAAAGATTCAAAAACTTTATCATGATTTTTAGATAAAAAGCAGCTTTTTAGGAAGTCTACATAATGATAATAGAATATTTGGTTTCGAAAAATATTTCATTGAAAAATTCAAATATAGGTAAAGTATATATGACATGTGAAGTTATGATTTCATCTCCTAATAATTAGGAGTTAGTCGTCTCTTTGGAAAAATTGAAATATATACATGAGAAATAAATGGGACATAACACCTACACGGTGCAGTATTTTTATTTTTAACCTCAGAATTATTAATGTTTCTGTGACATACTTACCATAAAATACCAATATTGCTCACATAGTTTTTTCACTAAAATTAAATATATTTCTACAAATATATTTTTTATTTTCTATGTAAATTTGTGCATAACACATTTCAAAATTTTTAAATCCTTAATTTGTATATAATTTGTTCAATTTTTTGAATTTTCAATAACAATTAGTTTTATTTCTTAGGTATTTAAGTAGTTATTAATAAAAAACTTTGTCATGAGTTTTAGATGAAAAGCAATATTAATGATCGGGAAGTCTTTCAATGATAATCGAATGTATTTGGATTCGAAAATTATAACATAAAAGTGGAACTTGGGTGAACTATAAATGATATGTCAAGTTATGCCTTTATCATAAAACGAATAAATACATAGACACTTCTACTATTTTCTTGTTTGAACAAAAATAGACATCTGAAACGTCGGAGCTTTCGTTGATCCTCAGTTGACATTTAAATTTCGCAACCGAATCTGGTTATTCAGACTATCGGGGTAAAACTCACGTAACAAAAAAGCATTTGCTCTTTGTGAACAGGTCCAGAATTGTGATCCGCGTAAGATTCCGTGAGAAGGGTTTTCCTTGTTTTCTTGTTTCTTCAATCCCACTTGATCTGGGCTGCTGACCTTTGCCGCTGACCCCGCATAACAATCTTCTAAGGGCTTTTGGAATTTAGATGTCTTGTTTGGGAAATGCTTATGGGGACTAAATTAGATGTTGATTAGACTTAACAGAATAAATTACAAGAGCTACTTCTAGAGTTTTAGTATTTAGTAAAATATTTTACAATTGGATTTTGATTTGATCGAATTTTCGAAGTTCCACATTCTGCTACAAATTAATATTTGGTAAATTTTTTATCTCATTACATGCATTCTTTTGTCGTTCGTTGCCTTATCTGAGCAATTTGACCAATATTTAAAACGTTTCAAGAGGCGCCCCATTGAGAGGCGTCCAAGCGTGCTCGCACCCCGCCGTGTCAAAAGTGGACGCGTGCCCTTATTCCATATTCACATGTAACAGATCACTATGCATTGATAACATACAGAGTTCAACGATTATGAGTAAGATAGTTTTAGATTAATAATTTTCTATCCATACTTATAAATGAAACTGGAGTGTCTGTTTGCAACATGAAAATAGATGTTTTTCGCTAAATGTGGATGAATATATAAACTTTACAAAGAACAATTTTTAAAATTTTGCTTCTGTTTGTTCCGTATAATCTCCTAAACCACCAATAGGGCATAAATTAGGCTACTTTTGTTTTAGAAAAAAACAATCATCTCATCACTAACTGTATCCGCGATTTTGTCTACTTGAAATTCAACAAAAAAGTAAATTGGATTACTTAGTTTTTATTAGTTATTTTTTATCATATCTTATCATAAAATAAAATTAAATTTTTTTGTTCTTTATCTTCTATATACATATATATATATATATAAATAAGTCGGGTTTTCCTTCCTGACGAAATAACTCCAGAACGCACGAACCGATTTCGACAATTTTGCATTTGCCCTAATGCAAATTGCTGGAACTTCACGCACCAAAATTAAAAATTCGAGTAATGACATTAGTGAGAATTATCAGAATTATGCTTGGTTAAGTCAACGAGCAATTCTTGCCGCAAAGAATAATGATGTACACGCATTGAATTTCACCATTCAATCAAAAATTGCTGGCGATTTGGTGACATACCAATGATTCTGACTGGTCTTCCGTTTGACTTCAAACGTGCACGAATTGGAAAACCATCCGCTTTGTTTGTGTTAACGTCAGACCAAAAAACAAAAAATGTGGTTTACCAAAGAGCACTTCAATGAAACGGATAATTTGCGAATTCACTTACATTTACTTAGAGAAGTTCAACTAAAAAACACTTCATTTTTGTAATTGAAATAAATTATTAATTACTGTTATATAATAAAATCAAATTTTTCCTTTTCAAATATAAAACAAACAAAAAATTTCTTCATCTTTCTCACGAAACCATCTGGTGGAGAAACGGAGTTCGTCGGGTTTGCTAGTATTTTATAAATCTTATAAGTTCAATATATTTTGATTTCACTGCTTTATTTAAGATTCATTTGGTATTTAAGTAATAATTATAATCGAACTACATGTGAGATCAATATTCATATTTAAGTTAAAATTGATAAATTATTTACAGGTTATTTTTTAGTAATGGCAAATCACTATATTTATTTGCTTGTTAGTTAGTAATGGCAAATAAAATGAAAATGCAAAAACTTTTTCTGAACGAAAGTCGCAGGTACAGCTAATCTTTAATAAAAATATATATAAGTCAACTAAATTTTAATTTAAACTTTCTTAAATATTTTTATATATTAGCGTATAATTTGCTTATTTAGACTAATCAATAACAGGATTTTTAAGATTATATAAATTTTTAACAACTTGAACTTTTAACCAACTCGAAGGCAAAGATGTGGTTTACCCTTACAATTTAATCCCAATATATTAGATAGAGTAAATATATAATGTACAATAATATTATATATCGCACTCCATGTATTTTGTGGATTTCCGAGAGGAATATATATGAGTATTCATTTAAATAATCTGAGCTTGAATGTGTAATTATTGCAAACTTTTCTTTTTGGCGATTCTTTTTTTTATTTTACTTTTTTGTTGTTTTCTTTATTTTTATTAATTATTAATAATGATTTAATATTAATTGATTATTATTAATATGTAATAATTTCTCGTCGAATTATATTATCAGCACCAGATTAAAAGATGCGCTCTAACACTTTCCAATCTAAACGACGTTAAGCGGTATGATCATGTCTGGCACAAGAAACATAGTCCGATCTTTTTATCATCGTCTGGTACAAAGAAAAGGCCCCGTCTGTAAAGCAAAACAGAGTTTCCCTCCATGAAAATTGTGCTCATCCGCCCGTGCCCACCCTTTTGGCTCACACCAGAATTTTCCTCCGTGCGCCTACACCCCACACCTCGCATTCCTGAAGGATTTTATTCTCCAAATTAAATTGCACTGATATTGCGATTTTACACGCTCGTAAAAACTCTCTTCGTCTATATGTGTTACTCTAAAATAAAAACATATGTGTGGATGTACTACAGAAATATGTAAATTCATCGGACTTGTGCGGGTTGGAATGTGTGTGTGTTCGGAGCTTGCATACCCATTTATTTGACAGCCCGGATCTATACAGTTTTACGGCGTGTTTCTGATATATGAAGACAAACAGTCGCCTCCCGCTTGTCATGCAATCCCGAGAAATACATATTTTATTTCATATTCAGGTATCTACAGCCCACTGTTACGTTTTATGTGCTAAAATATTGGGTCCCTTATGGCTAAACGGCAAAAGTATCCGTGCATATAATTTTGTTTCATACTAATAATTTGTACCGTCGTAAACACGCTTTAAATTTGATATTTCTAAGTCAATTCAAAAAATAATTTTAATTCAAAAAGCATCTGTTACATCTGGTGATGGTATTTTCACGCAATGGGTTTGTAATAACTTGTGTAATACGGTTACAAACTTTATGATCCTTATCGACAGATAACAGAGGACGAATTGGTCAAACTAATGACCTATCCCGCATATCGCACATGGCTGTGGTACTAACTTATTTGAGAAAACGTGCTTTACACTAATCCTTTTCGCAGAGATAACGTAGACCGACACTATTTAATCCCAACCGGCCGTTAGTAGCTGTCGACCTATTAGTTGCTATGTAATCGACCCGGACATCGCTAATCATTTGATAAACTGTTTAACACTTGCGAATTTGTCCAAGGGAAAATATTTAGAATTTCACGTTTCTGGTAAAGCGTCATTGCTTTTTAACTACCCGTAGGGTAAGCTATAGTAATCGCAAAAAAACAAAATTTAAAATTTTTGCATATCTTTACGTTTCAAAGGTTTCTGAACATTTCGGCATACCTTAGGAAATATGGATGTATGTGTGAGTAGTATGTATATATGTATGCATGTTCGGATACATTTTCAACCGATTTGAATGATTCAAACACATTTGATTGTTATTAATGGGGAAACGTGTTGATTAGTTTTGACAAAGGCTTTGAACTTTGAAAAGAATAGCAGTTTTTGAGAGAACGGAGCATCCGATTCGAATTATTCAAAAAACATTTTGATTATGTTGATAGTGTGAAGAAGGGATTAGTTTTTGAGAAAAAAATCAAAATTTTCAAAAAATAATTTGATCTTCAAAGTTTTCAAAAAACTATTTTTTTAAATTACACTATTTTTAAATATTAAAAATGATTCGAGTTTTAATATTCAAAAATATACGAAAGTTTAAATATCAAATATTCTAAAGTTCACTTATATACTGATGATTTTGACTTTGGAAATCAGTTTATATAATTCTTAGAAATATAAGATAAGGTCCTCTGATGCATGAATGAAATATGACATAAGGCCCTTCATTATAACTCAGATTGATTATATTTTATTTAAACAAACGTCTTAGCCTAATTTATAAGCTCATTTGATAGATATCAAATCTATCAAGTACGAGTAATTAAAGTTACAGTATTATATATTATAAATAATATATAATATAATATATATATAATATAATATATATATATATATATATATATATATATATATAATATATAATATATATATATATATATATATATAATATTATATATATATTTGAAAACATTTAAATCTATTGTTATAATTCATTGATTATTTTTGTTGATTCTTGAGTATTTTGATTATTCTAATGTTTAATTACGGTACGAAAAGTTCTAGCACTTTTCCTCAAGGCACAATGCCATGCACCACTAGTTTACAAATTGTTATGATAGGACGTGTTACATTTTTCCACATTAATGGATGTACGATGCAAACGTGCACTACTTTATAAAATGTAAACCCACGTGAATACAATAAAATCTAAATTGATAAATTCATACATTTTAATCAAATAAAATTATTCCATTGATGACAATTCACTTCCATTTAAAAACCATCAAACCGTTATAAAAATTGGTCAAAAACGAGAATCAGTACGGTGGGCATGAGCACGCGTTGTACTAACGGCATCGTTTGTTGTAACCAATTTATTGCACTTACTAAATCATCCGTTGAAACCAATAACGGAAATTGTGCCGTTTGATGGTGGCCCTAATTGGTTTGCGTTCTATTATATAATGGTTCCGTGCACAATGTTCGCGTGAAATATGTATTCTATAGATATGGCATTTGGAATTGATTCTGATTTCGCTTTTGTCTCTATCGGGATGGTAGGGGGTTCGTATGTTCTTTAACAAAATTGTAATTAGAAGCTAACTCTTTGATTTGTTCATATAGCAGTCATTGCAGGAAACAACGATTTTTGATATATTTTTATATTATACATAACGATTTATATACGGGGTTTAAAGGTCTACCCCGATTTATATACGGGGTTTAAAGGTCTAGGTAAAAATGTCCACCATAATGATCAGGAACAAGTAAAGTTTGGCTTTTATGGTTCATGAAAGTTGTATTTCTCTGTTAGTTTTTTTTTTATTTGAGCAATATTGTTCAGTTTAGGATACCTGAATATAATTTTTAAGTACACGATATTTAATTGTTTTGTAAGATGTGTTGTTATATTGAAGTTATATTTAACAGTTTATTAATATAGCCTATATAAAAGCTCACATGTGGGTGGAATAAAAAGAAACAATTAAACCTTTACATTGGCAAAGGTGTAAGCAATAAGAAATAGTAATAAAAGTAAACTAAGTTTAATAAAAGCAATTTTACAAATGATAAATTGAATCACTAGTCGACTTCTGTTGATGATTTCTTCAAAATACCAGATCAAGGTTATACACAACGAAATCTTTGCTTAAAATGTTTTTATAAAATTTGTATTTCATATTGGTTAAATAATGTAGTTAATTAAAAAAGACATTAGATCTGTTTGCTCCTGACTGTTCCTCACCCTCTTACATAGTCCATGAGGCAAAAAGAGACATATGACAAATTTTAGTAAAATAGTAAAAAACACATATTTTTATAATTAGGAATTAATTGGAAATATTACTGAACATAGTTCGATAGTTATTTGTTTGATATATGTAATGAGTTGTTATGTAGTTTATTTAATTTACACGGTATAATTACAGAACTACAAATTGGATCTTTGTGCCCCTCTCTACCCTATATATTTAGATTATAATTTTTAATTTTGTTGTTCAACCTAATAATTAAATTGCAAAACAGTGATCAATTAAGTTAGGTATTATTTCGTAAAACATCTTTAAAATTAAAAATAAAATAGTGGATTATTTGACCCCTTGCTGTCGCTTTTTATCCCACCTATGAGGTAAAACGGATAAGATGACAAATTTTAGATAAATAGCACAAAAACATTTCTACAATGAATATTTAACTGGGAATTTTACTGAGCATAGTTTGATAATTGTTTGTTTGTGCTATTTGTTTTAATGCACTTGATTTTGTTTTCGCACTATAATTACTAAAAGTCAAATTGGACCTTTGTCCTATTATATTGCCATAACCTACATGTTTCTGATCGATTCTTAAGGTACATGTTTTAGAAATGTATACGCAAAAATGAAATAATCCATGAAGTCTACAATTTGTTATTCATCTCTGAAATCATTAACCTATCTGTTCGCGTTCAGTGTGATTTAAGATGCAGGGAGTGTCAATACCAATTTTGCATGTTTTTCACTCTAGTATAAAAAGTATATTTAGAAGAAAAAAAAGATGCCGCCAGATCCGACTCCCTTCGCGGTAACGCGCTACAAATGATATCAAAAACACATTTCATGCTCAAGTTGACGGCGTGATTGAAAATCTGGAGATGTTTCTCTCCTTACTTGATACTGAACTGAACTTAATTCGAGTTTATTTTTGTATCTCTTTTATCGCACGACATATTCGATGCGCACTTCCGATTGAGTTATATACCTTTAAAAGAAATGACGCAATAAAATAATTTGTAATAAAATTATGTTTTTATGACTAGTCGTTTTTTTGTTCTCAACTCGCCCCTTTTTAGAGTTTTTGATATCGTGTAAAGCTCGTAAGATTTTTGATGCGCGAGGATTGCAACATAATCAAATTTTAAAGTGGAATATATGGATGCTTTTTGTCCGTATTAATAATTATAAAAAAAACATATTTCTATAAACTATATAAAAAACTACTAATGGTTCGCAGATTTTTGTGACGGTCGTCTTGTCTGGCCAATGATTGAACCATGTGCACTCATAACTTGTTTTTCAATATTCAGTCTATATTTTGATTTAAATTTACAAAAACCAGTTGTGCAATTCTGATGTAAACCAATTCTATCATTACTTTTTGTACCAAAGTAAATATAATTTTTAACCAGTTTTTACTATGCACTCCGAGCACAATATTAGGAGGGCATTATTTGCTCTTTTAATTTTCTCTCATTATTAATTATTATTAGTTCTATTGTTACTTTGCAAAAGTTTAGTGTTTAATAAATTTTAAATATTTTTGTGTTCCTGGCTTGATTACTGAATGATGACACACATTAAGAGTCGAAACGTTTAATAGAATAAAGAATTTTTCTATTTTAACCTTTTTTTATTTGACGTTTGGGCTGCAAAATACTTCAAATATATATATATATATATATATATATATATATATGTGTGTGTGTGTGCGTGTGTGTATGTATTTATATTACGAGAAATGTATAAATCGAGTGGATGCAATGTAATATATGCGAGCTTTTGCGCCGTATTTTCAGATTAGGGATGTGCTGCATAATAATGTGGTGGAGCAATCCGGGATTAAGAATGCTAATGTTGTAATTAACATAGAAGACTTCATTCTTTTTTATTTTAATATTTAATGGAAAACGTATTACGCTCATATGATATAGTAAAATAAATCTTCAAGATATAAAAGATTCTTTATCTTCTCTATATCTCAATGTGATTAATTTTATTGTTATAATTTCTGTAATTCTAATGATTTTTTTATTCATGCACCACTGTCGACTCTAGTCTATTTTAACTTGAAACCATATTACTATCTATATTTCCAAGGTGCCTAAATAATGTAAACAAGGTGCCTTTCTTAAAGAATAACTTTATCATGTAGTATATTCAGAAAATAGTTCAGTAGACAAGCGGTTTGTTTAGACTGCAGATTCATTTCATGATTTTGACAATTTTTAGGTATTATTCATAAACATTCGTCTGTCGTAAAAATAAAATATCTCAATTTTTCTGGCAATTAACTTTATGTGTACTTATACATGCATTCGGCGATGACGTATCGATATGTATCAATCGCGATGCCATCACAATGTATCATGTTATGTCGTTATAAATTCGCAATCGTTGTTTTCTTATTTGTTTTAGTCGCGGCTCTCGGCCGTCGAGCCATGAAACCCAACAAATACAACGAAAATGGAATAAAATTTACACGGTATACGTTGAATCATTAGTGAAAGAGTAGGTATCGGTTTTGTAAAAGGAAAACATTTTTAAAATATGTGAAATTTTTCAATTTGCCTTTGAGCAAGTATATTGTGAAAACTAAAGCAATTTTATCACAACAATTAACACATATCAAACAAACAACTATCTGACTATGTTCAGTATAACTCGCAGCTAATTAATCATTCTCGAAATGTGTGTTATTTTCTGTTTTTCATAAAAATGTCACTTGGTCCTTTTTACCCCATAGACAGGATAAAATGAGACATTTTGCAGAGGGTGATAGATCCAATGTTATTTTTTATTTTAAATAGATTTGAAGAAACAATAGCTACATTATTCAATAAATGCAAAATATTTATTTCATGGTTACATTTTTCACAAATATAACACTGTATATAACCTTGATCTGGTATTTTGTCAGAAATATTCTTCATCAGAGTTGGATTAACTATTTATTTAATTTACCTCTTTTAAAATAGCTTTTTTACCCACTGACCTTTAAACCCCGCTCTACCCTATATGAATTGATCAAAATTTTTGATGTAAGAATATGTTGAAGCAGATTCATGATAAATGAGTAATTTTATAATATATTTTAATCATTTTTCAGTCTAAATACAACACAAATGTAATAAAATTTAAACAGTATATGCTAAACCATTAATATTGGCGTAAAGGTTTTTTTGTTACAATAATAATATTTATGAAAATTCACGAAAATTTTCATATAAATTTACGTTTCAAATGTTTCTGAGCATTTTGGCATACTTTAGAAAACAAGGGATATATGTGTGTGCGTATGTTTATGTGTATGTGTGTTTATCTGTATGTGCGGATATAAATTTTCGTCGACGATTTCCGAAACACGGTTCAACCGATTTGAATAATTTTAAAAACATTCGATTATTATTGATAAGGAGAAATGCTGATTAGTTACGGGACAAAAAGTTACAAAATGGTAATGCAGTTTTTGAGAGAACGGAGCGTCCGATTTCAATAGTTCAAAAAACATTTTACTTGTATTGAGAGAATGAAGAACAGATTAAATTTCGGAAATATGCATATCAAAATTATCAAATATTTTATAAAGATTTTAACAATAAGTATAAATTTTGTTTACATTTCTATGGGTTCCGTACTGATGTTTATCCGTTATACTGCGACGCGGCGCTTATGCGCTTCGATATTTTTTCTCTAAAAAAGCCGCACAGCGCGATTACTTTGAAAGAAAGTTCAACATTTTCAAAAACATAAAATAAAATTAAATTTAAAAAAATTCATTTTTTTCAAAAATTTTGAAATTTTCAAAAATCTCGTTTTTTCAAAGTTTTCAAAAAATTTTAAAGTTTTTGTTAAAAATATTAATTATTGTTACAGGAAGTTTCAGAAATTTGCCTTTAGATGCAATGCTATGCACCACTATTTTTTTATTGAAGTAAACGTTTTAAAAAAAATTCATTTTTTTACAAAAATTTTAAAATTTTCAAAAATCTCGTTTTTTCAAAGTTTCCAAATAATATTAAAGTTTTTGTTAAAAATATTAATTAATGGTACATGAAGTTCCAGAAATTTGCCTTTAGGTGCAATGCTATGCACCACTAATTTTTTATTGAAGTGAATGTTTAAAATCTCGGTACCAGAAATCTCCATACACAGAAAAGCATTTTTGATGCAGCTTGAGCATCGTTTATCGCGCGTTCGTTGAATATTCGCAAATCACGCTGTTTCAATATAAACAAGCCATGCGTTACAGTTATCCCCTTTTTTCCACCGGAGTTCTGCGTAATGATTTATTATTTTACACTTGCGGCCCACCGAGGGATCGATTACCGATTTTCTTGAAACTATTTTTCTCTATTTACCCAGTATCTCTAGTAATAAAAATCTATTTTTGCAACTTATAAATTATGAACCTTTTATTCAAAAAGGGAACATTTAGATAGATAATTTTATTCAACCGGAAGGTTTTTGATCATGCATCAAAACTTTTAATATGCAAAATATTATACCACATGTGACGAAGTGTAAGAATTAGGTGGTTTGTATGTAACACTTTTCTCCGGTATATTCATGAAACCTTTCAACACATTATCAATGTTTTCCGTTTCCGTGTTGGCGAGGGTTCTGTCAACTTTTTCAGTATACAGAAAAGCAAATATTAGGGTGGAATTACAACTTATATCATATGTCGAATAGACAGAATTGAAATATTATTCGCTTAGAAAGATAAGTTTGTAAATAAATTTATTAATTGTAAATTGAACGTTGTATTTTTATTTAAAGAAGGTACATTTCATATTAGAAATTAGGCATACAAATTAGTAATAATAGGGGTTTTAATATGATTATCTTCGCGTAGGGTAAGTTATAGTAATCGCAAAAAGATAAAAAATGAGAATTTTTGTATATCTTTACGTTTCCAAGCTTTCTGAGCATTTTGCATAGGTTAGAAAAAAATTGATGTATATGCGTATGTGCGGATACAAATTTTTGTCGACGATTTCGAAAGCACGAATAAACCGACTTGAATGATTAAAAAAATATTCGATTTTAATTGACGAGATGACGCGCTGATTAGTTTTTGAAAAAAGCAGGTCCAACCTTTTCGGACATATGGGACAAAAATGGCAATTCCGTTTTTGAGAAAATTTAGCGTCCGACTTGAATGATTTAAAAATCATTACACTTGTATTGACGGAATAATTGATTAAATTTTTGGGAAGATGGGTTCAACGGTTCTACAGATAGAGAAAAAAAAGTGAAAAAAGTGCCATTTGGTAGTCACAAATGATCATTAGACATATGCACATCAAATTGTCAGATATTTTATAGAGATTTAGGTATAAATTTTACTTCCATTATATTGGGTTCAGTACTAAGATTCATAATGTTTATATAGTTTCAACAAATGTCCTGACAAATATGACAAATTTTTGAAAAATTTCGAAATTTTTTAGAATATGTATTTTTTTTCAAAAGATTCGCAATTTTCAAGAGTTCAGTATTTTATGTCATTTTTTTTTTCAAATTTTCTAAATAAATTCAAAATTTTCAAAAAAAAAATAATGCCTATAAATCTTTTAATTACGATACTTGAAGTTGTAGCATTTTGCCTTAATAAGGCACGATGCCATGCACCACTAGCTTTAATTAATTTATTTCGCATGATTTTTATGCTACTAGAACTTCTTAAATTGTTCTTTGTGCGTTGAAATGTGAATATTTCCAATGAAGTGTAACCGACCTTTTGTCGACCCTCCGATTTCGAGCATTTTCCGTTTAATCCGACACCTCAAAGCATGATGAACGCCACGAGAGGGGCAAAGCGAGGGCAGTTCTTATTTTCTCTCAAAGAATGCAAAATAGCAACGCTAGACAGACAGTTCGCGAAAAGAATTAAATACATAAAGCTTGATATTCTTGATCTTGCCATTGTTAGCATTTCGCGTCTGCCGACTTGAAAGCAGTATGGAAATATATTCGATTTTTTTTAATGCCAAGAAAATGACAGTGCGATGATAGGTTTGCGGTTTTAGCGGAATAGGTGATGAAAATATGGTGAATGTTTCGCGTTATTTACAGGCTACTGCTTGTAAAAAGCATTTGGCGGAAAAACTTCAAATTTAGATGCTAGATGTATGTATATAGTAAATAAATATAAATATAAATATATAAAAATAGTAAAATAGTTAAAAAATAAAAACTTAAAAATTACTCTTTACTAGAGCATTTTACTCACATTCAAATGTGCACATTTGAACTCATTGTATGTAAAATGCACTAGCAAAAATCATGTTATGTTTAAGTTTTTAATTTTTTTACTCCATTTTTTTATCACGAAACTATCAAGTATTTTATTATTTTACAATACTGATTAAATGCGCAACTCTTTTTGGGATCGTTCAAGTATTACGTAAGCAGATTTATTACAATTATTTACTCCCTCATACCCCTTGTCAGCAAAAGTAAACAAGGCTATTACCAAATTTTTTTTTATTAACTCTTTTATTTACAACTGTCCAGTATAGGACATTCAGTAAATTTAATGGATTTACAATAGTCCGCCGAAAAGGTACATTGTATCATCAAAATGTCACCCAAAATAAGCAAATCAATACCCCCCCCCCCTATAGTGCTTACGTAATACTTGAACGGCCCCTTTGCCAACACTCTTTAGTACACTTTTTTTAAATGACGGTCTCTCAACGTCGACAAATTTTGAAAACTTTAAATGCATAGTTTTATAAAAAGTCTTAATTCTTGAAAACTTGGGGCAATTGTGTCATTATTCTTGACTGTGGTCTTAGAAATGGTATTTATTGTTACGGATCCAAAGTTTAAATATACAAAATTAGTTACCCACAGTAACCGAAAAATGGTTACATTTTTATCAAAACCTGATTTCGCACTTAAAAGCTCTTAATTTTCAAAATACGCGGAGTAATTTTTTTTTTCTAATTTTAAATTTTTTTCGTGATGTTTGCTTCATCACTAGGGGAGACTGGGTACGGTTGTGCTATGGTACGGTAGTGACAGTCATTATAACTACTAAAGTATACTGATTTTGAAATAGGGTCGAACAAATTACTTTTTTTGCTTTCAGTCAGTGCCTTACATTAACTTGATATATAGACCCCATTATTTTTGAAGAGTCAAAAGTAAGTTTTAATGTTCGAATTCTTTTAATCATAACTATTACTTGTATGTAGATAGATTACTTTTTTGTTATTTTGCTTTAAGATGAACATTGAGTTACTTACTAGAAGTTAGCTTTTGCTTAGATAACTTAGCTCAGCCATAATGATGATTTGTTTTCAAAAGTGTGCGTTGGGTTCGGTTGTGATAAACTTTGGGGTGCGGTTGTGCCACAGGCCTTTTTTGTATGATCTGATTTTATTTCGTATTTCAGTATTTCCACGTAGACAAATGTTCAAATTACCATCTAATTTACTTTTCCCTCAGCTATCTGGTAAATTAATAAAATTAAGGCTGTTCAAAAAAAGTGTCACAACCGTACTCAATCTCCTCTACTTAATGTTAACAAATCGATCACTTATCTTTTTATTGGACGTATTCCGCTGATCTGTTGAACAATTTACCGACTCATCTCAGAATTGCTTGACACAGGTTTTGTACGTGTACAGACAATAGCAATCCGGAACTCGGACCTCGGATCGGCATCAAATCACAGGCACAGAATCCGAACCCCAAAACGAGCCAAGACCGACAAAGCACACCACGAAAACCACATACACACTGACTGAAATACTGCTATGCGTTCAACGCTTTTGGGTACTAATTGAAATGTTAAGAGACGGCGGAGAATGCCAAACGATTTTATTAGAATAAAAGATAGGTCTCGTTGAATATGAAAATAACAAAGACACATTATTTTTAAAAAAATATACAAATTAGTGGTGCATGGCATCGTAACTTAAGGCAAATTGCTAGAACTCCCGTACAATAATTCAAAATTTAGAAAATTTTAATTAGAGATTTAGACACGAATTAGATTTTTTTTTTCTAAAATTTTCATTTTTTTAAAAAAAATTACCTTTTTTGAAAAATTTGAATGCTTTTGAAAATTTTGAAGTTTATTAAAAATTTTTAAACCCATTCATGTCAGTTGATTCATACTGTCGAAAATATCGAGTACATTTGCTGGAACTACATAAGTGAACTTCAAAGATTATAAATAAATATTGGCACAGAAACCAAAGAATTACAAACAAAATGTGTACTTATTATCAAAATCTCTATAAAATAACTGATCATTGGATGTGTATATGCTCAATGTACTCAATGTGCATATGCTCACCACCAAATAGCATTTTTTATTTTTTTTATCTTCGAAACTGCTGGATCTGTCTTCCCAATAATTTTATCAGTTCTTCATTTCGTTTATACAATGAAATATTTTTTGAATCATTCAAATCGGGTCCTCCGTTTTCCCAAAAAGTGAATTGGCATTTGTTGCACTTATGGCACATATCTTTGAAACGTCTGGACCTGCCTTTGTCAAAAAATAATAAGCACGTTTTTTTATCCATAGGAATGGAATGTTTTTTGAATCATTAAAATCGGTTGATCCGCGCTCTCGAAATCGTGGGTGAAATTTTTTATCTAAACATACAAACATACAAGCATTTTCTAAGGTATGCCAAAACGTTCTGAAACCTTTGAAACGTAAAAAATGCAAAAATTTTCATTTTTTATTTCTTTGCGATTACTATAACATACTATGTGATGTTGATGATTTCATTTCTTAGGAGACATCCACACCTTTTCTAAACATTTTAAATCTTTTGTGGGTATAGTATGAACTGAATAAAAATTATACTTAGAATTACGTTTAATATTAAATATAAATAAATATAAATTATAATTAAATTGCGTTTTGCGTAAAATTACGAAATTGGTCAAACCAACAGAAAATGTGGCAAATGTGGTAATGTGAATTACTTACATGTCATTATATATAAATGATGAGGTTCGAATTGCCATTTGAAAACGTATCGAAAACATGTGATAACACCATCTTAAACGATTTTGAATAATCTGCCTTAGATTTTCTGTACAAGAGGGGTTGTGCTTTTGGTATTTTATTTTAATTCCGTGATAGTCGAGAGAACGCGTGCAGGATATCATCATCTCAGCTGATTGATAAAAGAATGCATCGTTTGCAAGCGATTTTCACACATGTTTTCCCAAAGTATGTGGAATGAATATTTCGAATAGATAATAGGGATGATGCACATTTTATTTTTTTTGTAAATTTATGAAAAAATATAATTTGCTTACACTATTATCAGTTTTAACTTTCTGAAGGAGTTTGTTTTCGCAAGAAAATTCGACTTGCTAATTTTATGTTTTCTTGGGGTTTCAAGTTCTTCTTAATTGCTTAAGACCAAATTTGGAAAAAGTGTGTGTATGTGTTCATGTATGTAAACAGATCGTTGATGTTTTGTCTATGTTTTCTCAAAACCATAGGCGTTTTCTCAAGCCTGTTGATGTACCCCAATAAGAATTTGCGTTGATCGTCGTAGTTTTTCTATGTTTCCTTTTAATTACCGTCAAGCCCTTTCTTTATAAATAGCAAAAATTGTAAAATTTTATGTCCACGTTTTAGCCTAAAATCTGGAATCAGTTTAACATTCTGGGGAACATTAAAAAACTATACGAACAATATTAGGAAATGTGCTGATTAGTTCTTGGCAATGATTGGTGAAGTCATTTTTTTGTAATTGAACGTTATTTTTTTATTAAATTTTATTCTGCAAACTGAATACATTATTACATTAAGCAGAGAATGCTGAGAATTATATGTTAAAATAAGGTGATTACAAATTAGTAGATACCCTGAGTGGCGTATGTACTACAGCTAGAAAAAAATTATTGGCGTTTTTATACTCGAGCGAATGTCCCAAAAATATTATATTACTATAGAAAGTGGTTGCATTGTGAAAGTTTGGCCGCACTTTTGGGGCATAGAAGCTCGTGTTTGTGCACTATAATTAAATAAATTGCTGATAATATAAGTTTGTTTGAAACATATCATTTGAAAATCGCATTGATTGGTTCTTAGTAAAAGCAAAAGTTGTATTTTCGACATGTACTGCTGAAAAATTTATCTAAATAACTTAATTTCATTAAGTTGATTATTTACACTTACCGGTAAGTTTTTGTAGCTTGCTTCGAAGCGAAATGCCACTTATACCTAGTTTTGTGAACATTTTGATCAGGTTAAGTTCTATAATATGATTTAAATTCTATAAGTATTATTAAATTTTTTAAAACATTTGCAACGTTTTTCAAAGATGAGTTTAATTCCTTGCAACACATACATAATATAAAGTACTTGCAATGCAGCCGGTGTAACGCACACTCGGCGCAACCCCAACGCTAAGTCCTACGTGTCTTTCACCATTATTGTGACGAAATGCTTTTTTTGAGGTCAAAATAAGACTTTATATATAAATGGAAGCAAAAAAGTGCTTATAATACAATTATACAAATACTTATTAGATTTATTTGGACGTGGAGTAATGTATACATATTGTGGAGGATCGTTCGCCCGATCCAAGATGATGGAAGTTTCCATCGAAGTTTCTCAAGTTTCTTTGATGATGCTGACAACTGTTACATCGGGTTACACTATCGTTGTTCGGCAGACGTGCAAGCTGTTGTTAAGCGCACGTAATAACGAGCAGACGAATATATAAGTTTAGGAAGGAACAAGTGATTGACGCGTTCACAGCACGTACCTATACTTTATCCTAGTTTTTCCCTTGTTTTGCCCTTTTATCAAACCATTGTTGTAATATACACGACGAAAATATTTCGACACCCTCTTAAATTACGCGCTCAGTGACAAACAGTAATCAGACTGTTGAAGTCTTGTGCGACAATATCTAAGTATACGGATAGATATGCACTTGATGTTTTGTTATTAGTAATTCGCAATACGAGGAATAAATAAGAAAACTTATTTCACAATATAAGAGTGTGAAGTGTAGAAATGATAATAACAGTTACTATTTTACTATTTTTTTATTACTTTTTTTAATATAAATTCTTGATTAAATGAAATTAGATGTTTAAATTCTACTAAAGATAATGTAGGATCTTTGGATATTTTATATTCAAATCATGTGGCAAATGGGCAAAGTTTTTCTCTATCATAGAACACTTTTATCAATTGGAATTTGCTTGAATATGTGCAGGGCAATGAATAACCAAATGGCATTGAATAATCAGGTCTTCAACTCCTAGAAAAAGAGCTGCTGATAAAACTTCATATACATTTGCCATTTGTATTTTACTACAGAACTGGTCTTTGCTGATCATCCATTCATAAATTATTTGAAATGCCAACGGCGTTACTCGCTCTGAACATAATTCAAAATCGTTATATTCTGTTTTATCTCGAAAATAGACACAGTATGCTTCGAGTGCGAACTTATGACAGCGATATATGAAGTCCCCAATTCGTATACAGCAATCTGTTCCTAAAAAATTTTTGATTCGATGCGCCACCAGATCTTCTATGCAAGTTTTTGGTTTGCTCAGAGCATTGCTCCAGACACTTGGTTTTGATAGTGGTGGCACGATGGGGACAATGGAATTAGTTCTCATATTCGCAATGGAAGGCAACAGCAAAGAAAATGTATTGGTTTCTTTATAGTTTGTAAATTTAGGTGGTGCAGATCTTCTCTTATGTTTATTGCGACTGCTTTTGTTTCTTTGATTACTTTTCGTGGTCAACTGACGACGTCGTACTTTTTGAAACAATTTTTCAGACTGATCTGTGCTTATACTTTGCTGGGAATGAATATCTTGCTCACTAGGCTGAATATGACAGGTTTCGTTAGAAGGTTCACAGCACTGATAGAAACTTCGTTTTTTACCTGTTGGGTAAAATTCTTGAAATATGTTATGTTGACCAAATGACCTTTTGTGGCTGTTTTGTATAATTGTCTGGCGATTATGAAGTAAATCGTTGCTTGTGTTATTTTGAAGGATCTGCGCGGGTTCGTTACTGAGATGATCATAATTGAAAGAGGAATATTCTTCCTTCATAAATAGATAATGGTCATTTTCACTAACTTGGTTATTCCATTCACTACTATTTTCTATTTGTGTTGTTGGACCACTGTTAGTGATAATATCATAACAACCAGAATCAGCATGCTGGCTAACCTGACCTATCATTTCAGACTGATTCATTTTATCATTTCTCCAGAGAAATATACTTTCGTAGGATTCTTTCTTATCTACTTGCGCGAGCTGACCAATTTGGTATGTCTGAGTTGTTTGCTCACATAGATCATAGTTCTGTTCATCTGCACTTGGTTTACTTTTTTTTGGCGATTTCTGACTCAAAAATGTTGAATCCGCTCGTTTTGGCAACGGGATCCAACAGCAAGGCATTACATTGCGTGGTGCCGGGTATAAGTGGCTTGGTTGCTTCGACGTCATGGGGCAACCGCTCATTTGCGGATAATATTCAAATAAACCATAACTCGAAGCACCACTGGAGCTTACATGACACCGTTTTACATCCTAAAAATTTTATCATTTGTAAATATATTGCAATGCAATGATACATTATATTACAGTTGGTAAAACTATAAACCATAAAATTGCTTGTGATATTTTTCATATTTTTAATATAGAACAACAGTGTTATTTTTTTTACCTTGTTTAAAGTCAAATCGGCATTAACTTGACTGTCTGAGTCCAAACATAGATTGAGTCGACGTCGTTTGCACGGTGCTGACCATAGGCACGTAAGTGTGGGCGATGTTTTGCCACTATCGTTCTTCGCAAAACAAGTTTGAGTAGTGCGTGGCCTATTGTAAAATTTTAAGCTTTATATATTTATAACTTCTTAATATAATCATGTGTACTTTCTGTTATGCATTGAACTTCATCACCATAATATTACCTAGTTTTACCGCTTTTATGAATCTTTGATCGCATAAGGTTTGTCGAAACTCTCTGATCTGCAGATGATGCTCGCGTTAGAGTTCTGTTAAAATAAAACACATATTAAATTTGCTATAGATGGATAATTTTAGAAGTTTGAGTAATGCAATGCCTAATGTAGAATTTTTGATGTATTTAACTTTATGATCATAATATTACCTAGTGGTTGTACTTCCATAGATGTCATTAATTTGTCTAAATTGGTTGGCCGAATCTGTCTGATCTGCAGAAATAACTCTTGGATTGAAGTACAATTGGTTAGTGCTGTTCCTAAAATAAAACACTTAATAAATTTTCTTTAGATTTAAACTTGAAACTTGCGAATAAAAGTATCATTTAACAATTTTATATTATTTAATTTATTATATATATATATATATATATATATATTATGTGTATATATATATATTATATTATATGTATATATATATATATATATATATATATACAAATCTAAATCTTGTATATATATATATATATATATATATATATATATATCTTTTAGCTGAATGATGAGACACATCTAGTCTCGAAACGTATAAAAAATTAAAATAAATTCTTTACATTCGACGCATTGGCTGTTTTATTCATTTCAATATATATATATATATGTATATATATATATATATATATATATATATATATATATAAATTATGCGTTTGTATTTGCTTTTATGCGTATGATCTATTTCGACTAGGATGACCGGCACATAGACGGAAATAAAAGGGTTATAAACGAAGCTCCCGTGACAAAAACGCTTTTATACAAAGTGAACAATGTACGTATACGAGCACATACCCACACTTCAAAATGAGTCAATGCAACATATACGCATAACGTTACCCCTTGCAGGAATTATTTTATTTTGTCAGGGTTTCTCAATAATTTTTTATCAGCCACATATTTGAGGTTCATAGCCTCAAGAGGACATTCGTTATTATGCTGCCTGATATCACGCTGACTAAAGTTGAGGTTGAACCCGGGTCTAGTTACTGCTCGTCCTAACTGTTTACGCCAATTCATAATAAAATTAGTGGTGAATGGCATTATGGTTTAAGGAAAATTGCTAAAACTTTTCGTACCATAATTTAAAAATTTTACAAGTTTTACAATTTTTTTGATTAAAAAAAAATAGATTCTTTTGAGAATTTTAAAATTTTTGATATATTTTGAATTTTTTTGAACAATTCTGAAAACGTAGATTTTTTTTGATATTAAAAAAAAATCGGCTTTTTTCTAAACTTTGAAATTCAATTTATCCATACTGTTATACATGTTATTTGTCATGTCATTTGTTTGAACTTTTTAAGTCAACTTAAAACATAAATATATAAATCTTGATACGGATCCCAAAATAATTGAAACAAGAATTATACTTAATAAAATCTCCATAATTTATCTGTTAAATGATGCGCATATGTCTAATGATCATTTTTGAGAGCCAAATGACATTTTTCAACATTTTTTGCTGGATCTAGAAAACCGCTGGATCCGCTCTCCCAAAAATTCAATAAATTATTTATTTGTCAATACAAGTAAAATGTATTTTAAATCATTGAAATCTGATCTAAATCTTCGTTCTCTCAAAAGCTGAATTGTCATTTTTGGCACTTTTTAGCCATATTTTCGAAACCTGCTTTCACTATAAAATAATCAGCATGTCTCTTTCTCAATATAAATCGAATATTTTTTTGAATAATTTAAATCGGTAAATCCATGTTGGCGAAACTAGCGACAAAAAATTGTATCCGCACACGTACACACAGGTGTACGTTCTAAGGCTTGCTAAATGTTCAGAAGGTCTTGAAATGTAAATATATATAAAAAAAATATGTTCGATTTTTTGCCATTGCTATAACTTGGCCTATGGAAAGTTAATATTTTTTGTTAATTAAATATGAATGTTCTAATTGATGATGAGATTACATAAAAATTGCATAAGATGCTCTATGCAATATTTATCTATGAGTTCAAGTATCGTTGTCTACTGTATGTGTAGTCCAGCTTGATCATGTATGTGTTTATATGCCTTACTAAAGCCATACTTAGCCAATGGGCACAATAAAAATAGACAGCATTCCACATTTCGTAGACCATAAAATGCTTTCGGGACAATCATTCATACAAAAACGCGCGGTGCGGATGATGCATGGGAGTGTCGCGCAGTAGATTCGGGTGTGGGGGTCAGAAAGGACCCTTGTAACGTGTTAACCATCGGAGGACAAAATAATGCAACATGACAAGTGACAACAGAGAACGCGATTTCAAGCCTTAATTTATTGGACGTCTACCAATTCGAGTGTTAGTAGAACTGTAAGCATTTACGCGAATAAATGATTAATTGCTTTCGACGTGAAAATTATTAGTACATTCTTAAAACACAATAATATAGGCTGTGATTAATTGATGTTTTTGATATTTTATCATTTTTCAACTCCGATTTTATTTTATTTTAATTTTGTGTATGTGAGCCAATTTTTGACCTTTTGACGGGGTTTTCTTAAAAAAGGCTGCGCGGAATTTAAAAATTTGCAACCCTTTTGATGAATCTCGCTTATTCGTTTTGCAAGACGATCCAGCCGAGCCGTTTGTTTAAATTTAGTATAAAATGTGCAAAATTTTTCGTCAACGTTTTTGCAGAAAATTTGAAGCGATTTAGAAAATGTAAAAACCATTCGGAAGATATCAGTTGGCAATGGTGCTGTTTTAGTTTTTAACAAACATCATCTGGGTCGTTTTTTTTTTAAACATTTTTAGAAAACAATGTGTTAAATAAATTAAATAATAAACTTATACAATTACAAATACTATACGTTTGTTGGAAAATGGAATAATAATTAAATATCACATTTATTACGATTTAGTGAAAGCTCAATGTTTATTTTTGGAACATTTGAAAATTTTATTTAAATAATTTGGCATAAATTGTTTTATTGTTATTTTAAATTATTTAATAAATATTTATCTATTCATCAGAATTCACAGTATCTATTAAATATTTTGAAATAACAATAAAAAAATGGGTCAATTTATTTTCAGTCATAATAAATTTATTTACAATAATATTTGAATCAGAATAAGTAACTGTAAGTGGCATTAATGGTTAAATATTATTTATCCAATATTTTTTCGGTTTTATGTTAAATCCAATTTACGATAAATTTATCGCGTTTTCTATATTTGTCTAGTTTTATGCGGAACTTACAACCCCATCATTTCATGTTATTATCCTACCGAATCCTCTTTAAGAGCGACCCAAACCTAACCCGATAAGAGTTACTCATGGAAACAAATGCACTGAAAGGACATGGGACACTTAAGCTCCACCATTCTTAAAGAAAGTATAATTTATTTTCTGTTTGTTTAAAATTAGCTAAAATTTTAAATGTTAGAATAACAAAAATTGCAATAACAATGCATATTTCAATACCAATTTATCAATATTATAATGATATAATCTTCCTATTTTTATAATTCTAATTATAATCTAAAATAAATTTAATCTCAAACAATAGAAAAAAATAAAGGAAAAAAAATAATTTATACTATTGCAATTTTAATAAAATTAAATTTATTAAATTGCAAATTTAATAAATTTAAATTATTCATATATATATACATTAGGGTGGTCCTTAAAATGGTCATTTTCGAATTTCCTTGCTCCCAGGGGCTCAAATGGTTCCAAATTGATAAAAAACAATTCTCTGAAAATTTTAGCTCTTAATATTAACGTTTAGATAGAGCGCAATTCAATCAAAGTTTGTATGGAAAGAGCATGGAAACAATTTTGAAACTTTAAAAAAATGTTTTAGGTATAACTTAGCGACAAATGAATGAGTTTTATTCATTCATTTATTCGCTAAATTACATCTAAAAAACATTTTTAAAATTTTTGAAAATTTTTCCATGCTATTTCCATACAAAACTTTGATTGAATTGCGCTCTATCTAAACGTTAATATTAAGAGCTAGAACTTTCAGAGAATTGTTTTTTATCAATTTGGAACCATTTGAGCCCCTGGGAGCAAGGAAATTCGAAAATGACCATTTTAAGGACCACCCTAATATATATATATATTGCAATTACTAAAAGTCAATGCAATTTTTAATTTAAAAATACTTCCGAACATAGTTGGAATTGAAATTGTCATCATATTGATAAGTTCTTTCATTGATCGATTCATAATATTTGTTCCATTTGGCATATTCAAATATAATTTCAATTTTTTTTTTATTTTAATTTTCAATTTTATTTGTTTTTGATCAAAGTATTGTAGTCAAATAATTTATAGTTTTTTATAAAAATATTAACCTCATTATTTATTTTTTATCAAAACATGTCAACTGTGATCGTCAATTGTTTTGCATAATGTAACTCAATGTCAAACATTAATGATTATATTAATGCATATTAATTACACATCTTAATGCCAATTCATCAATATTATAATGATATAATTTTTCTATTTCTATTAAAAATATTTTATTGCATTTTTTTTTTGTAATTGCTTGTATAGAAATACCTTTGGATGTTAGAAACATTTATATCCTGATTATATTTTCCATTGATTGTTTCAATAATATCAGTCCCATATGGTATGCTGGAAAATGAATTATAATTATCCATATTGATTTGATCAAGAATTTATAGTTTTTTAAAAAAAGATATACTTTATTTTTTACTTCTAACTAAACATGTTATATACAATCAACAAACTTGTTAACAATTGTTTGTCGTCATGACTACCCGATGCCCGAGTTTTATGTAAATTTTTAGACATTGGATTTGAAAATAATTTTGCATATATAAATATATATATATATATATATATATATATATATATTAGGGTGGTCCTTAAAATCGTCATTTTCGAATTTCCTTGCTCCCAGGGGCTCAAATGGTTCCAAATAGATAAAAAACAATTCTCTGAAAGTTTTAGCTCTTAATATTAACGTTTAGATAGAGCGCAATTCAATCAAAGTTTTGTATGGAAATAGCATGAAAAAATTTTCAAAAATTTAAAAAATGATTTTTAGATGTAATTTACCGAACAAATGAATGAATAAAACTCATTCATTTGTCGCTAAGTTATACCTAAAACATTTTTTTAAATTTTAATTTTTTTTACTATGCTCTTTCCATACAAACTTTGATTGAATTGCGCTCTATCTAAACGTTAATATTAAGAGCTAAAACTTTCAGAGAATTGTTTTTTATCTATTTGGAACCATTTGAGCCCCTGGGAGCAAGGAAATTCGAAAATGACCTTTTTAAGGACCACCCTAATATATATATATATATATATATATATATATACATATATACACATATATATAATTCGCTAATGTACTCGTTGCTTGCATAGAAATACCTTTGGATGTTGGAAGCATTTATGTCCTGATTATATTCTCCATTGATTGTTTCAATAATATCAGTCCCATATGGTATGCTGGAAAATGAATTATAATTATCCATATTGATTTGATCAAGAATTTATAGTTTTTTAAAAAAAATATATACTTTATTTTTTACTTTTAACTAAACATGTTATGTGCAATTAACAAACTTGTTAACAATTGTTTGTCGTCATGACTACACGATGCCCGAGTTTTATGTAAATTTTTAGACATTGGATTTGAAAATAATTTTGCATATATAAATATATATACATATATATATATATATATATATATATATATATATTATAATTCGCTAATGTACTCGCTGCTCGCATAGAAATACCTCTGGATGTTGGAAGCATTTATGTCCTGATTATATTTTCCATTGATTGTTTCAATAATATCAGTCCCATATGGTATATTGGAATAAGAATTATAATTTTCCATTTTAATTTGATCAAGAATTTATAGTTTTTTTAAAAAATATATACTTTATTTTTTACTTTTAACTAAACATGTCATATGCAATCAACAAACTTGTTAACAATTGTTTGTCGTCATGACTACGCGATGCCCGAGTTTTATGTAAATTTTTAGACATTGGATATAAAAATGATTTTGCATATATAAATATATATACATATATATATATATATATATATATATATATATATATTAATGCTTGAAGAGTGCACAGTTGCATTCTCCCCTACATTAAAAAATAATAGATATAAATTGACTTGGTGCAATGTCAAATTTTGATGATTATTTTATGTTATTGCATTTTGTAATAATTTAGCATATTTATTAATATCTTAATGCCGCTTTATCAACAGTAAAATTAAATCATCCTTCTATTGTTATAAAGTATATTCCATTATGAAATTTTTTTGTAATTGCTTATATATGAATACCTCTGGATGTTGAAGGAAGCATTTCTATCGTCTTGATCATTATTTTCACTGATTAAATCATTAATATAAGTTCCATATGATGTGTTTGAATATATGTTATAATTTTCCATTTTAATTATATCAAGAATTTATAATTTTTTAGAAAAATATATATACTTTATTTTTTATTTTTAACAATACATATTATTTTACTTTCAATTGTTTTTCGCCATGACTACGCGATTCCTTAGTTTTATGTAAATTTTTAGCCGGTGGATTTGAAAATAATTTTGCATATAAATAAATAAATAAATGTAGACGGTGTAAAGAAATGCTTTTTCAAAAAATTTCGTAATTTTTTAAATTTCAAAAAAAATTCAAATTTTCGAAAATAGATTTTTTACAAAAATTTCAGAATATTTAGAAATTTTCGAAAATATCAAAATTTTCAAAGAAATCGAATATTTTCAAAAATTTCCAAATTATCAAAAAATTTAAAAAAAATTTAATACGTTTTCAAAATTTTGAAGAAATTTCAAAATTACAAAAAAAATTAATTTCTGAAACTTTTCAAATTTAAAAAAAAATCAAACTTTCGAGAATAGATTTTTTACAATATTTTAAAATTTTTAGAAATTTTCCAAAATATCAAAATTTTCAAAAAAAATTGAATGTTTTTAAAAATTTACAAATTTTCAAAAAATTTAAAAAAAGACATTTAAAAATTTTAAGAAATTTCAAAATTACCAAAAAAAATAAATATTTTAATCATTTCTGAATTTTCAAAAAAAAATCAAATTTTTCTAAAAAAAATTGACAATTTTTTTATGAACATTCTTATACATTTATGTATTTATTTTCTATTTATGTATTTATTAATTATTTAATCTACTTTAATGATTATTGATTATTTTCATTCCTCGAGTGTTTAATTACGATACGAAAAGTTCCAGCAATTAAGACACGATGAAATGCACCACTAGTTTTTGTTTTGAGTGCGAACGCAATGTCAAACCCTATATATTTTATATATTTTAGACCATTTAATTTTATAATAATTTTGCATATTTATTACATATCTTAATGCCAATTCGTCAATAGTGTATAATGATATAATTTTTTCTCTTCTATTGTTATAAAATATATTTTATAGTAAAAATTATTTGTAATTGCTTATATAAAAATACCTTTGGATATTGTCGGGAGGATTCCTATTATCGCGAGCAGTTCTTGCATTTATTGAATCAGTATCTGTTCTATGCCACATATTTGAATATAAATTATAACTGTTTATTTTAATTTCTAATTTTATAAAGAATTTTTATTTTTTAAAAAAAATATATTTTATTTTTAATTTTATTAAAACATATTTTACTTTCAATTGTTTATCGTCATGACTACGCGATGTCCTACAATAATTTTTTTGACGTAATTTATAATAATCCAACGTGATATCAAATTATAATGATAATAGAGCGTTAGATTTTATAATAATTTTATTTCATATCTTAATACCCAATCATCAATAATATAATGATTTTATTTTTCTATTCTCCTAAAATATATTTTATTGTAAAAATTATTTGTAAATGCTTATATAGAAATACCTTTGCATATTGCTGGAAATTCCATTATTCTGATTATTCCATTCGTTGATTGAATCTTCAGTATAAGTTCCAAAAAGATTATTCGAATACAAAGCCCGATTTGCCATTATAAAATCAAGAATTTTTAGTTTTTTTTTAAAAAAATATATATATCTTTTTATAACTATTTAATCATAATTAATTCTCAATTGTTTATTGTCATGACGTCAAGGCAACGTGATGTAAAGGTTTTATGTAAAATTTTGGCCGTTGGTTTTCAAAATAATTTTGGAGATATGAAAATTCAAACTTGTATATATATGCATACATACTTGCATATATATGCATATATATATATTACAACAATCTCGATGCGTTGATTTAGTCAATTTATTAATTATTTTACAAATATAAATTTTAGTTTCTTATGCCTTTTAAAATATTACAGATTAAATACAGAAATCTATAATGAGTTTATTAGTTTTTTGCATGGTGTATAATCCTATATATTTCAGTTCAAATAATTTTATTCACTTTTGACGCCGATCTGTAATAGAGTAGGGCGGGGCACAAAGGTCCAATTTGACTTTAGGCAATTATATTGTGAAAATAATATCACAACAAATAACACATATCGAGCAGACAACTATCTGACTATGTTCAGTAAAACTCCCAGTTAATTTATTATTTTGAAAATGTGTTTTTTGCTGTTTTTTAAAAAAAATGTTACCTGTTTTTTTACCCCATAGGCAGGGTAACAACTATCTGACTATGTTCAGTAAAACTCTCAGTTAATTTATTATTTTAAAAATGTGTTTTTTGCTGTTTTTTTTAAATGTCACCTGGTTCTTCTTACCCCATAGGCGTGGTAAAATTAGAAGGCCAGGGGGTAATAGATCCAATGTCTTATTCTCAATTTTAAAGGGATTTTACCAAATAATTGCTACATTATTTAACCAATGCAAAATGTAAATTATACTAGTACAGTTTTTACATAGATAATACTGTATATAACCTTGATCTGGTATTTTCTTAGAAATATTCATTATTAGAATTGGAATAACTATTTATTTAATTCATCTCATGTAAAATTGCTATTTACAAATTTTACAAATTTTTTTATTTGCTATTTTTATTGTTTAAGCTTTTACCCCAGGGTAAAGGATTAGTTGGTCATTTTTACCCTATCCACGTGTAAGCTTTCACAGAGGATATATAAAAAAAGGTTGAATCTAATTTAAAATTAACAATACATCTTATAATTATCGTATACTTAAAGTTATATCATGATTTCGTAGACTAAACCACAGTGCCACAACCAAAAAATCTAACAACGAAAGAAAATACTTTTGTTATGGATTTTCAAACATTCAAACGTCTTGAAAATCAAGGTGATGGCTAGTTATATATATTTATCCCTCTATTTTCAAATTTTGTTGTTATAAAATTTTTAAACTATATACTGGTGGTAAACCGCTCTACCCTATATTTTTTGCATGTTGACATCTATTTATACGTGTAATACCACAATTAAACTTTGTAACATTTTTTTTTGTTTTAATTACACTCTGTCACACTTAAGACATTGAGTAAATGTTTTGACTTCTCTTATTATATGAATGAATGGCAACCCAGTAGTTGACCAGTCCAGGTTTGAATAATTATCTATACTCGAAGTATTTGCTGACTTTTTATTATAGATGCAACTATACCCACGAGAGGCGATTTTCACTTAAGGCTATATTTGAGATCTATAACCTCAAGTGGAAATTTGACATCAAAGTTGCCTGATGTCAGGCTTGGCGGTAGCGGGAATCGAACCAGCGAACCTGGGACTAGTTGGTGCTAGCCCACGCTCTAACCGATATCGCTACCGCTGGCCCCAAACTTTGTAACAATTGTCAAAGAAAAAATATATCAAAATAACAGTATAATACGATAAAGCAATAATAATGCTCCTCATCGTAACATTTACTCTGCTCCCAATGCGTTCAAATTTTGCAACCGAGAAACGGGCCGCATAGCCTGCAGTGCATCCCTGCCTGTGGTTAGCAGTGTTGCGGCACGTAAACCTCCTAAATCCATATCGATATGACGAAGCAGCATGTAATCCTCGTTGATAGTAAGTATAAATGCGGCTTCACACACGAACAACCCATGTTCGGCCGCGACTCCACTCGACGGTCCGGCCTGGGATTTGAAAACGTAATTGGCTCAGCTGGCATACGGAGCAGACCGCCGCGGTGGAGCGCGCACGCCAGACAGGCCGACGTTTTAACTGTCGTAAACTTTGTTTTTCGCGAGTTTTTCTTCGCGCGATCATTCGCCGCCGGCAACACGAATCTAATAAAATTGTTATGTATTTAACTTTTATGCTTGAATTAAATCGTTAGGATACTCGGTTTTATTGGGGAACTGATTTATGTGATTGATCAGTCGATGTTTTCATTAATATCAGATTGGTAACTAAGTAAGTGCGGATTTTTTTGAGACATTTTTTATGGAGCTAATTAATTTCATTCTGAAATGCATTGTCCATTTGGTTCAGTGACTTTTTATCAGTTTTCAAGCAGTATTGTTATCCCACCTTCATAAAACTTTTGGTTTTTAACCCTTATCGGTCGTTATCTGATCACGGTAAATATTCGAAATCTCTTCTATTAAAAAAATGTATTAGAAACTTTACATATATACTATAATAATTTTTGTAACTACTTTCAAGTAGCGAGCATAGCTCTTTGGTAGCGTGTTCGATTCACACGACAGGAATCTTCGGATCAAATCCTGTCAATGACATAGAATTTGTTAAAAAATAATATGTGTAGTTAATTTGAAATCAAATAAAAATTGTATTTGTTAAATAGAATTTGAATAAAAATTAAGAAAGAACAGGAATAACAGAATTCGAATAGTTGAATTGAATTAGGAGTAAGAAGAGAAATATTGGAACTTAAAAAGATGAATGAAAAAAAAATTGGAATGAAGCTGAAAGTTAAATAGAATTAGGAATTTGCAAAAGAGCAAGAATTGAAGAAAATAAGAACAAAAATTAAGAAGAATATAGAACAGGATACATAATTAAATTGAAAATGATATAAAAAAAAATTAGAATGTAAATAAATAAAAAATGTTGTAGGTGGCTAAATGCTCAGAGTAAGCGAGGCCAAATAAAAAAAAAACTTTCAAAATTTTCATTGGTGTCATCCCCATCGAAAATGTTATTATTTTTTTTTTTTATTTTGATTGGTTTGATCGTTGTCATCTCCTAGATGACTTACGACCGCAGCGTCAAATTATTGTTATCACGTCACAGGTGACTTCCTACCGATAAGGGTTTAAGCAAAAAAATTAAATCAGGTACAATTTGACAACAACATCATTAGTGATTTTTTTTAAATTTAAGGAGTTTTGTAAAGATCGAAACCTTAAAGTAATCGGATGGTGTAAGGTCAGGACTATAAGATGCATGTAGTAAAACATCCCAACCAATTTCCGATAATGTGTGCCGAGGGCCAAAAATATGTGATATCAATAGTGAAATAAATCACAGTTTCCATTTGTCAATTCAAGCCGCATTTTTCAACTGCATTATTTAATTTTGTTAGTTTATCATTCGGTTAATGATAATAGTTCAAAATAGACAATTCTTTTGTAATCAACTTCAACTGGACAGTTTTTCATCTTGGACTGAAAAATCACTAGAACAAAATTTGGCGAAGCAATTATGACACTGCAGTTTTTTTAAGACTTCCTCACTATAAATAGCGCTTGTTATCTTGAGATGCCTTTACACTTTTGCAGAAATTTGAAAGGAAAATGTGACAAAATGTGATAGATTGATAGCTGAATTGACTATCAAATTACCAAAGTTATTTCAGTAAACCTAATAATTTAATTGAATTCATCTAAGAGTAAAAGCTGCTATTACACAGCTGCTAACCTAATGTTAAATAATACATACTGCAATAACAATTTTATCTGAATTTAGTTTAGGCTTAAAAAATAAATTTTTGTTGAATAATTTTATTTTTAAACTCAGACCAAGATATTTCTATAAGCAAGAATTGAAAAATATGGTGTGTCATATTAACATAATATTTGTGAATATTTTCTTTTCCAAAATCCTTTGCTAAAATAATATTTCTGTTTATTTGCACCAGTTTAAAATGTCATAAACGACACTCATATCAAAACAGCCGCGTTAACAGTCATTTAATATTTTTAATGTTCCAGAAAAGCGACACGTTGAACCTTAAAAAAATATTAAAGATTATCTTTCAGGCGAACGAACTTCTCGACCGCCGTTTGCCTCTTCTGTGACAAATAATAAATTCATTTAAATTACATGTTTATTCATCAAAGAGAAGTTTAATTAAAAACTTTTCACATTTGCTTGAGTATCAGCTTCGTCATAAAAATATATCATTGCATTTCTTCTCTCGTTCCGCGTCCATTTTTATCCGCGGACTGGCGTAATTAAATCCGCGCACCCTTCTCGCTGCCCACCTTTTTTCCAGTTGTGAAAAGTGAAGACATAAAAAGTAGATAATGAAAAGATCCCGCTCGCCCTCGTTAATTTGATGATGAGAATCTGGTCTTGGCTTTATTGCCACTTTTCGTGTTGATAAGCCACCCCGCTCAGTCTCGTCACGGAAGGCGGGGTGCCCATGGGGTGGCCACCTGAGGACCTCGGATTTTTTGTTCATATTCTATCGCGATGCAATCAGTGCCGTATTGAAGTCGTTAAGAGCTTATATTGGCATCATCTTTTTATGCAGATGTTGCTGATAATCTTAACTTGCGGCATTTATTGTACCCATTCAATGAGGCTATTGCCAAGTTTCAAACGGGCCTATCTTTTGTTATGAAAAAAATTAAAATAATAATTCTTTGTGCCATGTATAAATGAAAAATATTGTCCATATATTGCATTATTTATTTGATGTGAATAGATCAAATTTAAATTGATGGTTGTTAATATTGGGTTGTGCAAGCAAATCAAATATTATGTTATTGCAGCGTGCCCAGTTTAAAATTTTAAGGTATCACTGATGCTCCTTGGTTTGTCAGTTATAAGACCTTACATGATGATCTAATCAAATATAGATTTTGTAGACAGCGTCATAAAGCTAAGCAGTGGTGAATATTTTTTAAAACTGTAAGATTACCATTTACTAACTCTATAGTCGCTTAACTTCTTGAGACACCAGTTTCAAGAAGGCTAAAAAAGAAGATTCCAAAAGATGATTCAAGGCATTTATTATTACTACATTTTTGGAGAACTGAACTCTATTGTTGAATTGGTGTATTTTTATGACTTCAATGTTGACTACTTTATACAACTCCTATATTTCCAGTTATACACCAACTCTTCTAAAATTATATCACAAAAAGTTATGTATGTAAACAAGAGAAATGATCCGCCCACGGAAGCTCAAAAAAGAATATCAATTACGCTTGCTAATAACAGCGGTTGACATATATATATTTTACAAATCTTTTTTATCCCCACGTACAACATAAAGCTTGTATTAGGCGCGATGACACGGTCTGATTCAGTAAATCAGAACTTCGCGGAGTTGGCGCCCACATTTCGTATTAGAGGGAGGGCTGATAGATAATTATACATATATTTATATGATTTAAATTATTCACTTGATGGTTTTGTATTTTGTGCAAGCACCTAATGACAATGAATGACAAATAATTGCGTTATTATTTTAAATTGAAATTATTATGAATTGAACTTTTTTTTTAATTTCAATTATTTTGAGTTGAACTTTATTTGAAAGTGTTTAAATAAATATTTTCAGTTGTATTTAATTGTAGTAAAGTAAATTTAATATTGTATTTAATTAAGTAGTAAAAATAGTAATTTCAATAATTACAGCATCACACTATTTGCGGAATACTTGTTTGTGTTGAATAAAAAATTTACACAAAATTGATTTAGATGGTAAATAAATGGTGAACCAGAGGGTAAATAATAATAAATAATAATATTAAGGTGACTATATTTTTTCATGTCATAACCGGAACAGCAATTTTTAGTTATGCTAATCCGGGACAGGATTATTTAAAAATGATGAGCACTTATTTCAGGCAGACAAGAATTTATTTTCTTAATTTTTGTTAATTTTTGTATAATTGAAAACAAAAATTTAAATTTCTGAATGTGAGAGGTTATTTTATCTCGCCCTTTTCATATAGCATACTAGTTGTACATAACATTTTCAGATATTCGGTGAGTAGTCGTAATTTTATTATCAAGTAAGAGCGAAGATGCAATTTAGACCTATACTTTTCGAAAACCTGGGACATTCTGGAACAAAATATCTAAATCCGGGACAAATATTGCTTTTAGTAAAATCCGGGGCACAAGGAAATCCGAAACTGTCCCGGCCAAACTGGAACGAATGGTCACCTTAGTAATATAGAAATTGTTCCGAAAGGAATGTAATTTTGAATTTTATACAAAATTAAGTAGATAATCATATTTCATTGAACAAAAAATAAATAGAATATTTAAAATTCTATTAAAATTGTCCGGAATAGAAAATACTTCGATATTACTTATTTGATTTTGTTCAGTATATATGTAATTTACAATTTATAATACACAGTTATATAGTTCCAAATTCTTTTTAATAAGTATCCATCTGTATCTAAAAACACTTTATTATTTTAAAAAAATAATTTGGCTAAAAATGTGATGTGAAAATATATTCAATGTATTTATTCGAAGTCTTTGCTAAAATACTCGTTTTACTATTATAAAAATATTTGCATCCTGGTGTGCAAAAATTATGCATAAACAAAAAATAATAAGTTATTTAATTCTGGTCAATTTATATTTGTCAAAACTGGTTTTAATCAGTTTATTTTTTTGTTAATTTTTTTATTTCTAAATATTCGAACAAATTTTTTTTTATAAAAATTCGAAACTGGTTAAAAGTTTAGATTTCAAGCTAGAAAATTTACTATTTCAAATCCATTTTATAAAATGTCGTTTTTTGTATAAACTTATATTGAAGAGTAATAAAACATAATATAAGCGTCATAATGTAAACCAAAGAAAGATAGAAATCCAAATTTTTGCTTCTATTTATATAAGAAAGCCATAAAATAATGATAAATCAGATATTGAAGTTGTATATTTTAAAACTATAATTTAAAGATTATGAAATGTTTATCTGAACATCCTGATATTTAGTTTATGAATTCTTTACTAATATTTTTATTACAATTCATATTTCATATAAAAAAATAGACAACTTGAAGTTTGTGTTAAAAATATGTGAAGGTTCTATTGATAATTTATTGGGTTTATGTTAAACTAAATCTCAATAATAAAATGGTCACCAGCTCTCATCTTATTCTTAGGTAGGGTGGCGCGAGCTGTCGGTCTTACCTCGGTCGGTGTGTAGCATGTGTTATTTCATCGGAACTCATAACGCTAAGGATTTGCGAATGTCATCTGCGCTCGTATATAAATCAACTATTGCGTTTTGTTAATATTTATTCAACCTACAACGAAATTCCAATCGTACCCAACGGGCTGTTTATGTGCGAAATGATCCCTGTAATAGGATCATATGAAACGACATGCAAATACGAGGATCTATCGTAGAACGTCATTTTTGTAAAACATTTTTTGGATTTGAAGTTAAATACGTCTAGGAATGTGATTTAATGTCGAGTATAAAATAATTGCAATCAATGATTTATTTCGTAATTAATTTTTGATCGAATGCCATTTTACAGAATTTCAGAATCCATTATTTCATGGTATCGAAAATAATAATTCTGCATCAAAACCGACTATAAAACGATAAATACGATCTTGCCACATGTGTAATCGACGCCATCAATGTGTAATGCCATGTATTAAAATTTTAATTAAGTTTTATGTTTAACCATATTACGATGACAAAATGTCATTTAATCTCTGTACATCTCATTAATATTACTTTGTATACATCGGTGATGTCTTTTCTCGCTGAGCTCGTCGGCCTTCGGTCTCTGCAAATTTAAATATTGATTTACGAACTTACTAATGTGTAATTTGGCCTGCGGGTTTTGCTCAACAATTGTGTGTTCTGTATTTACTTTTATCGGTGTTGCTTGTGAAAATCAAATTTGCGTTGCCTTTACGCTATTTTTCACATTCGCGTTCATAAATCATCATTTAAAATATTATACAGACGACTAACATGCTGTAAATAAATCAGCACGTATGACTTTATGAATGCCAGAACGAATTAATAAATTACATGTCACTCCAGTGACCGTTTTACAAAATTCTTACTTATTTTCAAAAAATAAGTTTTCTAAGAAGTTATGTGTAACCAAAATTTCGATTCGCTTGGTAATATTCAGAAATAAACAGTAAGCTTTTCATAAAGGCAATTTATGAATGTAACATTGGAAAATCTTCTATGCACGAGGAATTTACCGTATGTATGAAAATTTAAGCTTCAACTAAACTGATGCTACTTTGTTGGTTTTATTTTTATTTAGACTCAAACTCGTTGGTTATATCGTTTGATATCGTTTAGACTTGCAAATTCTTATAAAAAAATGAATAAACTAGTGTATGGCATCGTGCCTTAAAGCAAATTGCAGGAACTTCCCGTACCGTAACAAAATGTTCGAGAAATACAAAATGTTTTCAAATATATTATTATTAATATTGTAACATTGTCTAATATTCATAAAAATTATATGAACTGAATTGCAAAGTTAAAATTATTTGTTTAAAGTATATTAGAACTTTAGTCAGAATTAAAAATAAAATCTGAATTATTTTCAATATACAAAAAAAAAATGATACATTTTTTTTCCACAATCAATTATTTTGTTAAAACAAGCTAAAAGTTCTTTGAATCATTTAAATTGGATGCTTAGTTCTTTCTAAAACTGTCATTTTTAGCTCTGTATCTTTGAAATGGCTGGGCCTGCCATTGCCAAAAACTAATAATCACTTCTCCCAATCATTACTAATTGAATGTTTTTTAGATCATTTAAATCGAATGCTCCGTTCACTCAAAAACTCGATTTCTATTTTCTGCACTCTTTGCTCCGTATCCCCGAAACGGCTGGACCTGCTTTTGCCAAAAACTATCTTGTTCCTATCGAAAGGAATCGAATGTTTTTTGAACCATTCAAATCGGTTGGTTCGTGCGCCCGAAAACGTGACTGGAAATTTGTATCCATACATACATACATACACACACATCCATTTTTTCTGAGGTATGCCAAAATGTTCAGAAACCTTCAAAACGTCGAGAAATGTAAAAATTTTCAATTTCGATTTTCGGCCCATTACAATAACTTACCCTACGGGAAGTTAATAAAATATATAATCTAATATATATTAGGTAGTAATGATAATGATTGTACTATCATGAAAAAAGTTAGATATCCTACGCGGTATGAAAATTATGAGCTTTTAAAAACAACCTAAAGCTTTGCTCACGTGTGACAATTTTTTAGTTATTGTGATTCATTTTTATTATTTTTATTTATTTAAACTTCGGAACCGTAACCGAACATAACATTTCTAGGAACACAGTTAAAAATAAGGACACAATTGCTTAAAGTTTTCTAGATTTGAGACTTTTTGTTAAACTGTGTGTTTAAAATTCTCAAAATTGGTTGATTTTGGAAGCTCCTCATTTGAAAAATGTATTAAAGTGGGTGTCTTGGCAAGTTCTATTTAAGGTTATCTCTATATTTTGGAAAAGGAGATGACTGAGAATAGCTATTACACTTTTAATAATATTTTAAACGAAATAAGAGTGTCATAAGATGTGTATCCGTAAATTAAGACATTAATATCTATCTTTATTCCGTATCAATTAATAATTTGATACATGGTCATAACTTGTTCTATATTTCACACCATATGATATATGACATATGAGATTAAATTCTTCCTACCCAGACCTGACAATTTCTCATCTCATATAAAAATTTCATTTTTCCAGCGAGTCCATTTTATCAGTGGACTCTATGCAATGTTCTCTCCGTCGTCGCCGATTTTGCATAATATATGGAGAGAGTTATTTATGCATCTTATAAAAATATTATCATGCGCTCGCCGATGTTCGGGACACATATGAACACGGGGAGCAATCGAGCTTGCGCCATTACCCGCCGAGAAAGATATGATAATCGGAAGGATTTAAACGAACAAATATTGTTGCGAGGATTGTTTGCGGTGAAACATGTGAATAATACCCTTGCCGAATACGGTTTTTCAAATTCCGAGACATGGGGTATCAGATATTCGGTATTCTCACTCATCGTCAGATCTCCACGGTATAAAACAGTAAAGTACTGTATAATGAAAAATATTGTTTTAAACAAAGTAAGACGATTTCGAAATAAAATTGGTAATTTGTTTATTGGTTTATATGTATTTTTATAAGGAATTGATAATGTCAGAAACAGTTGCAAACTTGAATTGTCAACTTCACTCTATATATTATAACTTAACTTTCAAAACTAATATAATCATTTTTTTAAACTCTGTTTTATTTAGCAATCAGAAATACATAAAAATTCCTATGAGCTAAATTGACAATTTTTAAGAGCGATGCCTAAGAAGAACTCCAATGAGATCTTTTCAGTTTAACAATTAATATGATAATATTATATTAGACCTAATCTAAGACTAAGTCTAAAGGCCAGTGTCGTTTCAATCTTCTTATGCCAAAAGGTTGAGTATTGTCAACTATTGATGGGTTCGAATGTGAGTCCAGTTTGCGTTTGTATTTTTCCTTAAATTCTTTGAACGTTAATTGCACCGTTTTCATGTTGAGGTCGCTGTGAATGGTTTCATTTGTCACGTACCACGGAGAATTAAGAATTGTACGTAAAATTTTTGACTGAGTTCTCTGCATTATAGCTATATTTGATTTGTAAGCACATCCCCAGAGCTCAATTCCGTAGGTCCAGATTGGTTTGATGATTGATTTATATAGCAACAACTTATTTTCAACAGAGAGCTTAGACTTTTTATGCAGTAGCCAATCAAATTCTTTCATTTTGATCACAATTTGCTGCTTATATCATATGAAGTAAAAATTAAAAAAAAATAGGACGACAATCGCGCGGATATAAAAATTCGTTAATTATAGAGAAAATATTACGGACGTTTTTTCTGAATTTTCGGATCTACAATTCTAATTTTGTCTTATTTTTACTAATCTGTATGATTTTCCAAGAAACACAGCCGCATAGACAAAAACTCGCCAGCAAAGAGATTCGGCAAAAAACCATAATGAACTTTTTTATTAGCTACAAATAGATGATAATTAAAATGATATAGTTATTTATTGATCTCCTACTCACGACTTCTTGTGAAACCTTCACATAACAGTATAACTGTATATCTAATAAAACGACGTTCAACTTTCTACTGATGATACTTCATCGTAACATGGGAACATTTGTGGTTTTCGACTGAGTCGGTAACGGGCAGTTTGTAATCCGACCTAATTCTACGTGGAAAATGATCTGTGAAGTTTAAGTGTTCAGACTTGTCAATGAATAGACAAACACGTCAGACCCATTCGAATGGGTCGTCACACTCTATTTCGATGTTAAGGGACTGCTAGAGAATTTTCTTATGGTGTAAATAAGGAATAATAAGAGTCTGGGGCGTATTGGAAGATTTAAAACATTAGTATAGAAATATGAACTAGAAGTTGAAACTTTTCAAATGTTTTGTAGAGAGAGCACTGATAATTATTTTTAACTTATTATTTAACAAGTTTTAAGTGAGTCATCTGCCGAAACGCACACCACAAGAACTGTTCGACATTATGGGCACACCTGTAATTTATTTTAATGGCATGTTGCAAAATTGAATTACAACCTTATTATTGTAATATTCTGACACTCGGATAGCAGCGTCATAAGTTATTTTGCGCTCTTCTCATTTTATAGCACGTCGTAAAGACGCTGGAAGTAAGTTCTTAAAGTATTTAAAAAATACTAAAAACCGTTTAACTTTCGACTAATTTCTTAATAATAATAATTAAGATATTATTAGTTAGCATTAGTATTAGTTGACTTACATATTGCACCAAGTAAGCATAACAGGGCGGGGCACAAAGGTCCAATTTGACTTTGAGCAATTATATTGTGAGAACTAAAACAATCATATCAGAACAAATAACACATATCAAACATACAACTATCTGACTATGTTCAGTAAAACTCCCAACTAATTCATCACTGTAGAAATGTGTTTTTATGCTGTTTCTTGAACATTTGTAACCTAATTTTTTTCACCCTATAGGCGGGGTAAATTGGGACAGCCAGGGGGTTCAACATCTAATTTTAATTTTAAAGAAATTTTATAAAATAATAGTTACATTATTTAAGTAATAGAAAATAAAAATTTTATGGGTACACTTTTTACAGAGATAACCTTATTAATAATGACCTTGATAACCTAACACTATATATAACCTTGATCTGGTATTTTGTCAGATATATTTATTAGCATAGTTGGAATAACCATTTATTTAATTTATTTCTTGTACAATTACTTTCAACTTAATTTATTTTTTATTTACTATTTTTTATTGGTTACACCTTTGCTAGGGTAAAGGTTTAGTTGTTCCTTTTTACCCCACCCACTGAAAGCTTTTATAGAGCTCTTATTCATTAAAAAAACTGTTGAATCTAACTTAAGAATAACAATACATATTACTGAACATTAAGATAACACATACTTAAAAATTGTATTAAGGTCTCGTAAACTAAACAATAGTGCTCATAGCCAAAAACTAACAACGAAAGAAAACACTTTTGTTATGGATTTTCAAATATTGCCGTTTATCTCTCGATAGCGACGTCGTAACAATCAAGTGTGATTCATCTTTATCCCTCTACTTTCAAATATTGTTGTTAAAAAATTCTTAACTTGATTTGTTTTTGAGATATCAGTGGTGGACTTTTTTACCCGCGGACCTTCAAGCTCCGCTCTATATATTTATACATATAGGTAGTTATTTATTTTAACATAAAATTAAACACTATCGAGTTCAAACTTTTCTGTCGGTGTACATTCGACCCTTAACTCTTATCCGCGCAATTTACAGATATTCTTTGTGGAGTTCAAGGGGTAAACTCCATCTAGTGGAACTAACGATAAAACTTCCTTCTGAGACATTTAGCACACATGAAATAGATTTGTCTCTCACGTCCTCATGTATGGGCAGGATGTATGCAGTACCCCGGCGAAAATTGTTTATGGTCGGATATCGCACATAGTATGAATAAAATAACAATACGAAGGTTTTTCGGATGTTTACTACGAATTTTGGCATGATATGGGTTCATATTTTCTCTATCAGCTTAACATGGCTAAAATAGGGTTCCGTTTGGAACCTTTGGGCGCGGAAGGGCAAATAACTGTACTTATGTCATTTGGGAACGGGATGAATTTTGACAGGTCAAAGGTGTTTCTTTAATTCAAATTATAATATTGTTTTACATCTATAATAATTTTAATGGTAACCTTCATACTATTTATTCCAAAGTTTCAATAATTTACATTATTGATCTCATATTCAATTTGGTAAAATATTTGTCATTTTCACTAAAAGCCCAGAGAATTAATCTCATACCAAACTTTAGTCAAACAACACTTATGCCTGAAATTTTTTATCAACTTGAATTTAATTTATACAAAGTACTTTTGCTTTTTATAGATCCATTATGTATTTCAAATACAAATTAAATTATAATTAGATATTATGATAAAACCATTCATGTTACACAATATTTATTACAGAATAAACACATTTTAACGTTTTTCTTTAAGAATCAATAACTGCATGTTCTGCAACTACATCTTTTACAATCAATATTCCTAACCGCATTTTGCAAATAAACTGCATTCTATCTATTCACTTCTTAAACCATCTTATTAATTCGAAGGATTTCTGAATGAGGCAATGCGCAAAAAAACTATTGCATCGTTCATCATACATCATTGCATAATAAAGAGTCAGTATTTGAAAAACACTTTATGTTGTTACATTTAATAAAATTCACAATGGCTTCGCTCAATAGTTGAGGTTTACCGCATAGAAGTCCACAACAATGGCTCATACGAACGTCAGCTACGAGCGGCAAATCGACGTGAGTTATAGATATTAAATAATAATATAATTAGCAGTAAAAACTTTAAAGGTGCCTTCGATAAGTAAAAGACCGATTGAATGGAGGAATTATTGATATTCGCGCTTTTGTACTCGAAAGGGGTTAAGTGAATCCTATTTTTTTATGGTATTTAAAGACTTATGGGCAGTAATGATCATAGTAGTTATTCAAGTAGGGTAGGGTGGGGGCACAAAGGCCCAGTTGGACTTTTACCAATTATACTGTAAAAACCAAACCAATTAGACCACAACAAATATGTAACACATATGAAAAAAACAACTATCTAAATAAAAGTCCCAGCAACTTTATCGTTAGAGAATTCAAAAAAATTTGTAAAGTCTAAAGAATATTATATGAACACACATATCGAATTATATATCATTTCATTCGTAATTTAATTCTGCATGTTTCGTTTAGTTTGTAGCATAGATTTTGTATGAATATTCAAATCTTGAAATGCAAAGTACAGATAGGTTTGAGCAACTATTCACACTATTCGATATTTTTATAAAGAAACCATATGAAGTATTATACATCGTTAGAGAGGTCTCAAAATTCTTAGTTTTTTCCCCATATATCGCATCTTTGTATTTCGAACGGTTTAGCCTACAGGCGGGTTACAGTCGTAAAATTCAAGGAAAATTGGAACATTCTAAAAAAATTATATAAAAAAACATATTGAATGTTTTTTTGCCATTTTGATCAATTTTGTAGTCTGGTCTTTTTTTCCTAATTGGCGGGGTATACAGGGACAGCCAGGAGACAAAACGATTCACTTTTTATTTTTTTATTCTAAAGAGGTTTCATGGAATAATGCGATGCAGCTTAATTATTACATTGACCAACGAAATTGAAAATTAAAAATGCGCGCGGTCTAATTTTGAAAACTTCCATAAATTTTTACAATTAACCCTCAATTACTTCTCATAGGTTTATAATAATTTAAAGTGTTCAGTTTGACTATCGTCTTTAACACCATGCAAAAAAGTAAACTTGAGGTTCTCCTTGTTAGTCAGAAAAATTCATGGACAAATAGTAATACCAAAAAAATAAGATAAATTTTCAATATTTTTTGCCATAAACCTAAGGACGCTTATAACTTTTTTCTGGGCGCTTAGTAACGTAATAGTAGAGTTATATGATCAAAAATGTATATATGAAAATATGTGATATTATTTTTTTCTTACCCTTATGTTTTCTTCTTATTTGCAGTAAAGAACTACTCTACTTGTCCCGGATTCGCAAAAACTATCGAAGGTATTTTTATAAAAATATTAACTTGATATTTAAATGAAAATATTAATAATATATATCCTGAAAGTTGAACTTTTCAATAGACGCGTTGCGGAATGTTTATCGCGGTTTCATAATCATTTCGACTGGCAGAGATCGTTTTAATATCGGCCGCTCACTTGCAGTGCATGCGGTTTTCAACCGTATGTTTCGCCAACAAACTGAAATCGGTTGATTGATGTTATTCACCGATGTAACATTATTACATTTATATTATTGCTCTTATTAAATACCATGATTATGGGTTTTTATGCAGCAAATTTCACCCTCTTGTTGCAACAAGTCTGACTCGCTCGGTCTGCTGGAGATTTGATTTATTTGAACTCGTGAGTGGAAAAATTAAAATTATTCGAGGAAAAAATTCCTAAAACAAATATTTTTTAAATTTTATTAGAGGTAGATCTCGATATCGAAGAATAGCATAACCATTTTTGCTAGGCAAGACATTTATAAAGCACCATCTCTATATCACAAAAGTTTCTGATTTGAATCGATTTTTATTCAGTTTCAGATTCAGCTAATTATCGAAGCACATAAAATTATTACTTATAAATAAAAACGGTATCACAGATTCATGTATGGAAATTTTGTATTAAAGTTACTTCATTTGCAATGATTAACTAGATTTATAATTCGTGTCATGCCATATGTAAATTTCTTTTGTATTGAGATGGTTAGACAAGTTTATGTGGAACTAGTTATAAATCATTTATTACTTGTCGTAATTTGTTAGTTTGTATTTTTTGCTTTGTATTATTTTATCTTCGAATTTATTGAATTTTATTACGTTTCGATTTTATAATGTATTTAATCTAGACCAGTGATTCTCAACGTGGAGCGCTCTAGACTCTTTGAAAATTATTCAATTTTGTGACAATATTCTGACCACCTTTTACTGACCATAATAATATGAGCAGCTAACTCAAAATCAAGATATAAATAATTATTAGTGTCATTTTGCTTAGAGACAAGTTGCATCAACTTTCTGATGTGTATACATATTCGACTTATTATTATGAGCATATTGATATTTATGAGTGATTTATAAGTATGACGAGTAGCTGTATGGCTTCATAATGTTAGAAACTACTGCAGGTTTTTCAATTTTATGCAAATTCATCAAATATGCTAGTTATTTCCGATGACTAGTTTGAATAATATACATTATTGAACGAAAAAGAGCTCGAGCTTAATGCATACATGCCCTTATAATTTCAAACTTTGATGAATTTTTATAATCAAAATTCTTTTTGTAGACTTATTATATGTTAGTATGTTCTGTAAGGCCATGATCTTCATCGCTATAAAAAAAATTGTTATGTTTTTATATTTTTTCTCAGCTGATATTTTTTCATCAATTTTTAAAATTATCAAAATTGGCTCAGGGTTTTTGTCAAAAAAATTTGCACTTATTTGCCAATTATAAAGAAAAGCTTGGGTCAATAGTTGCACAAACTAATCAATAAGAGTGCTTGTCGAGATTCATCGTAAGGCATCAAATTCGCTCAGGATTTTTGAGGAAAAACTTGAAATGTGGAAAAAAATGAGCAAATCAGATTTTTGCTCATAACCTAAACTTTTGCTTCGGGAAGTTAAAAAATAGAAACGTTAATATCGGTATATTTTACTTTATTTTTTAGTATCAATACAAAGTCTACAATTTTCTGTGAGCCTTTTGTTGTTAGTCTATGACCCATCGTCGCCATATACAATCTTAGGAGTATATTCCACATCGACCCAAATAAATCGTTCGGTCTTATCAAAGACTTTGTACCAGAGGTCTTCTTCATCTTAAACGGGGCAATTTCGGAGCGTTGATGATTTATGAAGTATTATGAAGTACGACGTTTTAAATGCTCTAGCGGTCGCACGTGTACTAATGTACGATTTTAATGTCGGTTATAAAAGTTAATGCAGATGCGGCAAAACTCGTGCACTAGCCATAAATGAATATACATAACAATAGGAAACTTAAATACATAACCTGCGTTTTAATTTAATTTTACGATGGATAGAGATGAATAAAAACAGAAAAATTTTGATTGATAACGAATAGTCTCCAAAAAATGTCTAGAAATAAAATGGTGTATGTTATAGCAAAAACAATATATACTTTGCTGAATCCTATCTGTTTATGGAGATTCTGTCTATGACCAATGGTTTATTATGATGTAATTACATTTCCAAGTTGGATGAATGACTTTTCTTACAATGATATGTCGCCTATTATGACCCATTTTTGGTCAATATAGTCTGCAAAAATATTACCGATGGCTCATAGCGATATTGAAAATTTTAATTTGACCATAGGGATAACCTTTATATTAAACACAATAGTGTAAGAGACTGTTTTTACATTACAAAACAAAATCAGACAAAATTTAGAGATTGCTTACATAAAAAATACACGTCTATGTGTATAATGTGGGGGAAATACGGACAAAATTAAATATATGGACAAAATGACACAGTGGCCTTATTTGGTTAGTTTTAGTTTTTGTGACTATATAACGTGAAGAAAGCAATAATCACAATCTTGTCAGATGTTGAGCGTCATTGTCGTAGTCTTGTCCCTGTCATCAGTTTAAACGTGTATCGCGTCTTCAAAAGTTTATTTTGAAGTTATTTTTCTTGTTTTTTTGGGCTTTATTTATTTGTAAGTATTTCTATTGAAATCAATAAACTTATGCCGGTACTAGTGATCTCGATCAATTTTATTGCAATTATCAGGTGTTTGATGGAATTTTTATAATTTATTCACTTTCAAACAAAATGGCATAATTATACTAAGGACAAAATTACATATCATTATTTTGCAACTAGTACAGGGTAGTTCGTTCAAGGCCAAGAAAAAAGAAAATTTTGACGTATTTATCAGTTACTTTTGATGTCATTATGAATTGTCTCAACTGTGTATTATCAAGTATTTATTATTATAGACTGATGATACCGAACGATTTTATATAATTTTTTTTGTGATTTTATTTATTTATTTATTTATTCATTTATTTATTTATTTATGCTTCAATCAGCTATGTACAGTAAATTTATAACATTACACTAATAATTTTAAAATTTAAAAATTTACTAATTTGAATACTAACATACAATATAAAAAATATACGCATGCTTTATGCATAATACTTGGGTAGCTACAATTATATTAAAAAATATTCAAGAGCAACTTTTTTTTTTTGAACAGCAATCAGAACCTTACGTCCTATGAGCTGTTGGGCTGAAACTTCTCCTTCCTTCGTATTTTTTTTAGATGGTAACCCAATGGCTAATCCATCCATATTTAATGATTTTGTTATTAGAATTAATCTAATAGGGCTGACATTTTATTGGTGCAGCAATGCCGGGCAAGGGCTATTTTCACTTGGAAACATATTGCTATCTATATTTTCAAGTGAAAATCGTTGTCACTGCTGCCTGACAACAGGCTGCTCGAAGTGGGTATCGAACTCGGGACCTCTGAAACAAGCCCGCCGCTCTTAACCGCTTACCTACGGGCGAGTCCTAAGAGCAACTCATGAAAATAATTATACACATTTTCCTTGTTACCTTGTTATGTCATTTCACAGATTAAAACTTTATGTCACGCACAGACCAGAACTTTAATTTTTTACCCCGTGCATTTTTTGTTCCTCCGGCTTGACCCTCCGCTGATCCCGGAGCTGTAGTCCGGTTCCGCACACGCGTTCCCCGATTCGATGTCACCTCGTTCTTGTCACGACACAAATGCCGAATTAATTCGTTGTCACATACCGGCTGTAGGAGAACCTCGCTCCACTGGATGCATTTACTGACCGTGTACTCGGACACGATATCTGAAAAACAGACACTGATTTTCGATACTCTACAGTTGACCGAAACTGATGGATAAATGTGCATCATCTGCTGGAATGAAATCGATAATGACAATTTGGTTTGGATACAAGACTATAGGTATAAATACATATCTAGTCGTGGATTTTGGACTTGGTATTGATAAACGATTATTTGGGTTTTGAAAATAGCATTGCCATTTTTTACTTTACCATTTCCTTAAACTTTTAAAAATGGATTTTTATATTCTATTTTATTAGTTTCAAAAGCTTGTGATGGCTCTATAGAACCTTTGGTTCTACAACGATACTCTACAGTTGATCGAAACTGGATAAATGTGCATTATCTGCTAGAATGAAATCATTAATAACAATTTAGTTTGAATGCAATACTATAGGTATAAATACATCTAGTGGATTTTGAAATTGGTGTTTATGTTACTATGATTAGGTATTTGGGTTTTGAAATAACTATCGCAAATTTTCTTGTCTATCTTTACCGTTATCTTAAACCTATAATGGATTTCAAAATTCAATTTTTATTAATTCCAATATACATAATATGGTCATGGCACAGTAGTAAGAATGTGGTGTAGCAACCAATGGTTTTGATATTCACCTTGAACAGTTTGATATCAAGCAGTAGTGGTAACAGATTTTCACTTGAGATTATAGATCTTAAATATGATACAAGTCAAAACAGTCCTTTAAGATATTACTATAATATATATTCACATCACTGGCAAAAATATATCCTATGTAGTCTCATCAGAGAGGTCAACCAAAGGATTCTCTTTTAATAGATATTCATCATGACAACTTATAGAATACATAGTTTGCTTTTCAAATATTATATATAAAAATATATGAATGTATCAAAAAAATATTGTAGCATTTAAAACTCGATTTGGCATTTACAATCATTTAACAATTAATATTTTTTTGTATTATAACAATTTGTTCAAGTATCAACATTTCTCTAAGTTTTTCCAAAAGTGTACGATGTTAGTGGTTATTTTCATAACATAAAAGATATCGCTAAGTTATCATGTATTCAAATTTTGATACTGTAATGTTTAAGGGGCACAACTAGTGTAACCGCCTAAAAAAGGTGATTTTTGGGGATTTATGTTAAAAAAACGACTTTATCAATTATTTCAAAATTTTAGAAATATATTTATACGTGTTTTAAGAATACATAGTAAAATTTTTGAAGAAAAAAATTTAATATTTTTGAGGTTATCATCGATCTCCGCGTGACAAAAAAAGGCCCTTTACTGCTGCATTGATTCCGGCCCTCTACGTCGATGAAATTTAAAAAAAAATCTCGTTAAACTAGATAATATTGTCTATGAAATGAACTACGATAAAGAAAAAAATTCAAAAGTTGACAAAATGATGTCGTTTTAAAAAAAAAGTCGAATTTTACCCAAAATTTTGGTCATTTTTGGACTGCCAAAATTCGATTTTTGAACCGATCAAAAAATCGATAGTTCATTTTACGGAGAACTATATATAGAACATGTAAAAAAAATTGATAGTCATCGGATCATTTGTTTTTGAAAATCGCTGCAGCAAATTCGGAAAATGCTGTTTCGAGAAAAACGCGTTTAAAGATTAAATGATCGTTATACTATATACTATATACATACTCTTTAAATGGCTGTAACTTAAAAACTATTTAAGATATCGATTTAAAATTTTGGTATGTTATTTTTAAAGGTATAACGTATAATATGAGAAAATTGAAAATTTCACACTAGTTGTGCCCCTTAATAATGAAAAGTGTCGCGTCTTAAAAACTTTAAAGCTTTTGATACGATCATTCTTGTTTTATGTTGATATAATTTAAAAAACAAGAAGTGATTAAACAAATCATGAAATATCATTATTAATAATAACATTGACAAATAATATTAATAGATTTGCTTCCAACTACAGGAAGTAAGACAATGTTTTATTTACAAAGTTAAACAACTTGGTCAATGAAATATGGGATAACTAATAAATTGTATAGCATTTCGTATGTATTCCGATGCACTATCCTGTCCTAAAATATACAACATAAAAAAGCAATAGTCCATGATGATACCATTCTCCCAGAAAACATTTTTTACCCCTCCACAATAATCATATTTCATATCTCTCACGACATATTTAGATTCCAAAGTCCGAGTTTCATAAGTTGGTGTTAAGGAACAGAGATTCCGGTAATCTCCCGCTTATCATTGTGACAAGGATTGCGTTCTTTTCGGAAGTTTGCGGTGGAGCGATCCGTCGATGCGACCGCCGGTCAAAGACGCCGATCTGAACAACATTAGTGTCTATTCCGTGATGCGAATTTCGATGACCGTTTTCTGTCCCTATTTTGTTTTGTTTGCTAGAACTTGTTAATGTGTCATCGAACAAGCCCACCCTCGCATTTCGCCCGACCCTTCGTAAAACTGAACGGCACGTCATAAGCATGACATATCTACTGGCACTGATCGCGGACTATCGTCGGGTTATGCCATCTCGTTTTGTTCTGGAATCGATTTTTTTGTTTGTTTAAAATATCATGATACATCGTAATGTGCATGTAGGAGACATTGACTTTAATTGCACAACGATGCATGATATTAGTAACTTGAAAAATAATTTTAAATTGATATGAAATAGTTAACTTGTGGCAAGGAAAAGTAATTACTACAATAGCTGATAAAATTATATTTTATGTGTGTGTGCTTTTTCATTGTCTCTTCAAATTAAATCACTTGCCACTATCAATTTCGGGTACCACCGATTCGTTTGAACTCAAGCGACTGAGAAAGCAATCGAAGCTAATCGCTACACTGGTTAACTTTACAAAATCAGATTAGACACTTCAGATCCTGGGGGCGTGATATACAACACTCGATGACAATACAATTTATCATGGTATTATATCTGAAATGTTATTTTGATATTTGTCATACAAATATTTATGATGATTTCATTCAGAAACATTGTTTTACTTTGTTGAACTTTATCGATATAAATTCAGATATATTCAATTTAAAATTATTGTTTTATTGACTTCTGTCCATATTAAATAAAAAGACCGTATAGTTGATAATTTGAATTAAATCAAAATGAAACAATTTTTTTTCTGATTTTATATTTCTAGTAATTATGTAACATATATCTATTAATTGGTCATAAGTAGGTACACAAAAAATCGTTTCCACTTCACAAATTATGCATGTTTGTATTATACTATTAGAAATTACACCATTCTCATGAAGAATATAAATTAGACATTATTAAATTTGTATAATTAAATATGTAATAATTATTCAAAATTAAGAAAGTATAGCGTTACAATTTTGTTCGGACGTATTTTCATTTTATTATATTGGCCATGAAGGTGACAATCTTCATGGCATTGAGTTTTTACACGGAATGGTTACTACCCCTGGTAGAGGGGGTAGCAGAGAGTTTTAATGGAACTAGTTGTACATTTCTAAAAGTATCCGCGAAACAACATGTATTAATTAATAATAAAAAATATATCTTTTTTCATTATAACTTAGTGACAAATCTAATATTATAATTAGAACTGCAACAAATACATAATATACACACAAATCAGTGCTTAATACAAGTTTATGTTACAACTTTAGTAGTTCAACATTATCCAGATTTAAATCTTTACTTGGTTGTTTAATTTAACGTTTGATCAAAAATCATTTGTATTATTGGTTGTTGAGCTAATGAATGTTTGAATGACGTGGAATTCCAAAAATTACATTAAGGCCCAATGTCTTACATCACTAGATATTTATTTTTATTGGTGACTAGATTTTTTTTTTTAAATTAGTATCACAAGTCCACTTTTATTTATTACTCTATAATTATTATTATTATTATAGTTACTGTCATTATTATTATTTTTATGACTTTTATTATTTTAACTTTTTTATTATTTGCTATTTAAGATTATTTTAATTTACTAACTACTATGTAGGAACATAGCAACGTCATCATCACGTCAGGGTCACCTATTTAGATCATTGGTTTACTATATTATACTATTATTATTATACATTATTACTGCGCCAATATTTTGTTTCAAAGTACTATTTTTAAAACTGATTTTAAAATTGTACATATTATGAACGACGTTACGCTGTACGTAATATATTTTATGCCCGTAGGTATGTTGTTAGAGTGATGAGATTTAAATCAAGGGTCTTGAGTTTGATACGCGCTTCAAGCAGCCTGATGTCAAGCAGTATTGACATCGGTTTTGACTTAAAAATATAGATAGCAATATGTTTTCAAGTGAAAATAGCTCTTGTTGAGCAATGATGCACCATTAAAAATTTGGCTTAAAAATATAGATAGCAATATGTTTTCAAGTGAAAATAGCTCTTGTTGAGCAATGATGCACCAATCAAAATTCATCATAATTACTGAAATTGTAATAATGAAATTTATCACATAGAGGTGGGATAACTGGGTGGGACGTACTTAGTTAATTAAACCATTACATTATCTCATAAAACCCTCAAATTCTGATCGCTATTCAACAACAACAATAAAAAAATTATATACCAATAATTGTTATATAATTTTAATATACACATTTCACTGGCATTTGATCTTATTGCTTTGTCGATACCACGTGGTAAAAATTCTAAATAAATTGGATTGCCTTACTTAGAACAGACAATATTTTTAGACCACTATGATCAAAGTGTCATATGTTATTCTTCAATCATTCATTTACATCGTAGCTTTATTTCGTATCGACAAGTGTAGTGAGCTTATAGGATACTCTACGCTGAACGGCTACGCTGCTCTAACTCTACGGTTCCGCGCCGCACGGTCGTAGGTGAACCTCAACTAGCACATAAATCATCACAGCTGCCGCTAATCCAGATGAATGTCACACAGGCCTCACTCCTCCACGTCGATGCCCGTGTTGCGATCACGGCGACCGATGCACACTTTTGCAATTGTGGCCAAGATAATACAAGACAAGGGCTTATGGATAACCGATGAGAAAATAAGAATATGGATCATAGAATTTTTTTAATTTTTGAATTATAATTTTGGAATTGATTCGAGATTTTTTATATATTGCCTGCAATCAGAACTTAAGGAGGCCTATGGGTTGTTGTGCGAAGTTCTTTAATGAGGTGGCTTAATAAATACGAACTTAAACGGTAGTTTTATTATTAAATTAGAAAAAAATAATTCAATCTTTATGCCATGAATTTATTGTTACAATATTTGTAATACTGATGATTTTGTCTACTAATTCAATAGTTTCCAGTGAGGACTATTTTCACTTGGTTATATATTGAACTTATTGATGCCTGTAGTCAATACATATTTTATATTTCTTTGAGATAAAATTGCATACATTACTAACTCTATTTTAATGCTATTTAACCCTTTTGCTACGAGAGTGTCTTTTGCAGAAGTGTTGCTACTGACCATCTATGATGTTTATATTATCATATATAGATATATAGATATGATTATCATACCATGATTATATGAAAATGTGTTGAAAAATTAAAAGTTGTGCCTCTATTAAACTGAAAATTACAATAAAGATTAGAATTACCAATACTTTAACTTGTAGTGATAATTCTTGAAGCAAAAACCGGCACAGAACATGTCGTCCAAGTACGACACCCGTACACACAACACGTAATACGGATGTCATCCATGGACGACACTCGTAGCAAAATGGTTTATAAATTTAATACTTGCCATTTCAAAAATTATCAAATACTCTCATAAATGTTATATTATAATTTGCTCAAATCAGAATTGAGTCAGGAAATTTTTATTTTTCAAAGTTTTGATTAAGCAAAATTGATGATCGACGAAAAAACAAGCATATCGATGATAAGATTCTTCAAATTTAACACTGAATTTTATTAATTTTATAGGTTAAAAAAACAAAACGTACGCCACTAACTCTATTCTGTAATTAACTCTATTTTTCTAGTTTAGAAAGCGAATATTATTAATTATATGCTTCTATTTGCTTGAATTTTTAGACTTGTTTTTTTTTCTTGAAATTACTTTCTACAATTCTAAAAATAAGACAATAATATTTATTTATTTTAATGTCATTGTATATTAACTCAAAACTTATACAAAAATGTGAACTATACAAAGATTTTTATGTCAATTATAAAAAAATATGATATCAATTATCTAAAATTTTAAAATATATTTTTTTAGAAATAATATGATATATATATATATATATATATATATATATGTAATATTTTTTAATAAATATATAAATCAGTATATATCAATTATGCAATACAAAACTATCTGGATTTTTATCTGTGATGTCTCATATTTTTTAATAGTGTCATGAAATGTTGTTTAGTGGCATATACATTATATATACAAAAGTACAAAACAAGGACACTATTTATTACTATGATACATCAAAAAAATTAAAAAATAATATCGGAAGAATATTATTAGATATTATTAGAAACAACAACGTTATATTTTAAAATTACTGATCATCGTCACGAATATGCTCTTATTAGGATTATCTGTCCGATATCACATTGATTGTAAAAAATATATAGATATATAGAGAGATAGATTGATAAATATATCATAATTTACGCTGGCATAAATCAGTTTCTCTGCTTCCAATTCATATTATTAATTTTTCCCATTAATTTCTTTGTGCAGTAGCATTCCGTTATTACGATTGTTTACGATGAAATTTATCACATAATACGCCAATCTACGTACTTTTAAACATTTTGTTCCTATCCCACATAATATATTTTTCGCTTAATATGTTTTTGGTCCAGTCTTTGGAAAATCGTTTTAACTGTTTTTTTTGTATATGAAAGTTTTATATTTAATTTATTTTGTTAAATGATAAAATAATACCGAATAATTGTATAATAACTAATTAAACTACATTCATTAAAGTAATATCGTCATAAGTCACAAATTCATCCAAAGTTTTGTTGCTCAATGGTAAATTATGATTAAATCAGTCCAGTTCACTTCAGTTCAGTGCAAAAAAAAATATTTTAATATATAAAATGTATACTACATAATTGTGGATTGATACATAAGTCTACTCTTGGGTATTATTTTTCATAAAATATTTTACAACAGTACATGTATAGTGATGTATATGACATGGAAAATTAAAAGATTCCAGATTCAATTCTGATTAAATCATATTTTAGTAAGTTTTTTATGTGCGTGTTAGGAATATGCGAAACAGTGTTTGCAATTAAGTATTCTAATTAATGATAAAACATTTATACCCCGAGTTAGCCTTCATTGCTCTAGAAATAGCATAAAATTAATTCTCTCGTCGCGCCGTTCGCCCGCGCAACCCCATCGCCGCCGCTCCGATTACTAATCGCATATGCTACTCATACTATTTACATAGGCTAATTACTATTATTACAACTATCTAGCACGGTCATGAAATCGCATGCCATACGACATACAACGACTCGACTGCGATTCAGTATTCTGTTCAGTTTAATCGCGAAATGATTCTGAATTGATGGCCATGAATGAATGGTTCGAGTAACATTTGGATCGCTAGGTCTGTAGGTACACTTCTTGCTATCGCCAGATTAATTAGGTTGATTCGGATATTAAATTATTGGAATTAATACTTGTTTTGGGAATATTTGAGCTTTATTGAATTTGTTGTGATATAAAGAGTTATTGACTAATAATTTTATTGAAAAAAAATAATAGATGTATTTTTTAACATATTGTGAACTAATGCTACATACGAAATTGTCATTTATTTCAAATCTATTATTATTTACAGTAATAGGGAAGACTGGGTACTGTTGTGCCACTTTTTTTTAATCAGCAATAATTTTGTTAATTTACCTGAAAAGTAAATTAAATAGTTATTTGAACATTTGTCTACCAGGTAATACTAAAATACTGTCCTTAAATGCGATGTCATAATTAAATAGTCATAAAATTAAATCATACAAAGAAAGGTTTCGTCACAACCATTCACATCCAAGGGACGGTTGTGACAGGCATAATAATAGGTTAAAGACAATAGATATAGACACCAAAATGATTTATTACGACTTTTATATGTAGCACAGCCCGACACATCTCTTAAACAAAGCTTAAGAATATAACATAACAATATATATTAGAAAGCATATTTTTGTAAACAAGAAATCTTTGTGATTTTTATTTCTTGTATTAAATTTTTCTTTCTTTTCCTCTTTCTTATTTTGTCTGAGTTAAGTTAGATCTTTTTTATCTGGTAAAATTCTACCCAAAATGGACAAGAAAAACATGTCACATAAAACAAAACTAATTGGAGAAAATTAACTAATAATGTTAAACACAATTAACTATCATTGTTCTAACAAAGTAATTTATCTGTATATAAGTAACAGTTTTAAAAGAAATTGATCAAAAAAAAATTCTTTTGGCTCTTTAAAAGTAATTCGGTATACAGAACGTGTTAATGTAGGGCGCTGACTCAATGGAAACTTGTTCGAACAATCATACTTCATTTTTCTTCTTTTAGACCCTATCTCAAAATCGGTGTAGTTTAGCTGTTATGACTACTGTCATAACAGTACCCTGGCACAACCGTACCCAGTCTCTTGCTAATATTGATTTGTTCCAAAATATTAGCAATTTTCCAAAAATATCTATCAACACTAATATAAAATACTATTATATCATCACTATATAATAAATATTTTAATAGGCAAACGATAGCTTATCATTGTAATCGCAATTACAATATCAAAAGCCGCTCATAGTTGCTAAACCCCATATGGTTAGAAGTCCAAAAATATACTAATGAACAAATGCACGTCATAAAACGTAGTATAATTCAATTACCGAAAGTTGTAATTCACTCAAAAGATATGTTAATATTGTTTCATTTGATAAGCTTACGAAAGTTGTTGATAAATTTGAGTCGTTAATACCTTTGTCATATGCCTGATTAGAGAAATCAATTAAGCAAACACAGGCAGCATTTATGAAATATTTCCGAAATAACAGATTTTTAGGATTAATAAAAGGAAAAAAAATGTAGAAATCAACAAGAGCTTAAGCTTAAGAGCACAAATTTGTGCAAGTTTGGTGTCTCTATTGCTGAAAAATAAGCGTCAAATTAAGGGCTTAAGATACATTTTGAAGTTGCAATTAAAGGTGAAAGATTTTTACAGTAATTCGAAAATATGATCAATTCTGGATAAGCCTGTTTAAATTTTTTGCAAATGTTACTAAAAATTACTAACAACAAAAGATTTATTATTTTTCATGACCATCAGATGCACTTGACTGTATATTATCTTTACACCACGTATTAGCTAGTGATTATCGTTATCCATGAATATATTCGCTGGAATTAATACAATATCCGCGTGTGTTTCGCAGATGTCAAAATAAACTTTTGTATTTGACATGTCATACTGTGACAGTCGATGGGTTTCACCATAAACGATATTAAATACGGCTACACGAGCGATGAGGATCGCCATATGTTATTACCTGGATGTATAATAATATTTTTGATAAATGTACAGAATTGGTTACTGTTTTTTATTTCATAATAAAAGATAATATAATAAGAGATGCTCCTTGGTGTGTTAGTTATAAGACCTTATCATGATGAGCTTGAAGATGTCAACATTTCTTAAAAATGGATTTTTAAAAGTGGAAAAGATCATACTAATTCTATAGAGACATCAGTTTCAAGAAGGCTGAAAAATAAGATTCTAAAAAACAATATCTTAGGCAACTTTACTACATTTTTGAAGAACTGATCTAAATTGGTGGATTACTTATTGGAGTGACAGCTATTGACATACTAAAATTTACTAATATTTTATGGGAGTAACTAGTGCTACATCCTTCTTTTTAAAATAAGTTAAATGCAATAGTAGCAGACTGCACTATTTAGCAATGTAACAGAAAATATTATGATTTCCAGAAGATTTCTTTGTTTTCTCCCCTTCACTATGTTTACCTGTAGCAGTTTCCTAATAAGTTTGTTGGGCAATTATATACTTAGCTTCAGAATTTTCCACATCAAAATTAAAAATTTTAAATATGCATATTTTTTCACTAATGCGATTAAATTGGCACATTCCGCTTTTTCATTGCGATGTGTCCACAACTTTTTTGATAAATAGCGTTCTGGAATAATTGCTTCAAATAAATCATTTTCAATTTATTTGCAATGTAGTTGTCACGTGAAAAAATTTAAAGCGAGTGTATCACAAATTTGTTTACCGATAGATTATCAATTAAAATACGATATTTTTTCGGTGTCGATTTTATTATATTTGTGTTTTGGGTTTTTTACACGATCAAATAATATATGATGAAGTGCAATCGATGACTATCGATGGTTCGATTCGTAGCCGAGGTACACATAGGATTAGTCCGTGAGCGCCGTTCATTACGGAATTTATTGGATCGGACGATACATTTGCCTCCGCGGCTTTTAGAGGTATAAATCAAGTATTTTGCGTAAATTATATAACAATATTTATATACCCATATAATATATTTATTTCATATTAAGCTGACAATATTATTACATCGGTCGAAACACAGTATAAAAGGTGTGAAGGTGTGTTTTATTGATTGTTTACCCACGGGGATTTTTCGATAAACGACATTTTTTATGGGTATATTTTTTGAGGTTTGATAAGTATATTCATACTATTTATCTTTTTTTGTTGGCCTCGCTCGCTCGAGCATTTAGCCACTTACAACATTACTTCATATTCTATACAATCTTCTATTTTATACTATCTTCTCCATATAAATCCTATACTTCTTATCCTATATACTTTGCAACTTACCTTCATGATAATATTTAATTTATAATAATAAATAAATATCGTATTTATGATTATTCTTTATAAAATCTCATTTCTAATAAATAATAGCAATTTTATCATGTCTATTATATAATAAAATATCATTCCATTTATATAAAAACTTTGGTATCAATTGGTCAATATCATTAGATTAAAATGATTGTTAATATTATTAATTATAAGATTTATGATAAATGTATGTTTTCGCTAAATTTCTTAGAATTTATTTATCTGACAACAAACTTGACTAATATATGCGTGCATCGGTGCATCTCAAGATATATTAATTTAAAAAAAAACTGTTGCAACAAGCTCCTAATTTCTCTAATATAATATCACAAACATAAATTATTTATATATTATTATTTTTATATTATTGGTACTGATTACTTAATATTGTGTGTAAGACTATACTCAAGCTAATATTGAACTTGTTGTGACTGAAGATGAATTTCTTCCGAGGTATTTCTTTTGAGCAATTTAATATCCATGTCGGCGATTATATAAAATCTAATTAGAGTAAACACTTATTAATTATATCGCAGCCCTTAATTATTATAAAATTGTAATTAATATATCGACAGGGGTGCGATGCGGCGCAAATGTGCGAGAGGAAACGAGTCGGAGCGATCTATCGCTTATTTCTTTCATCGCATTCCGAACGAAAGAATTAGACGAAATTAATTTCTTAAAGATATACAGCTTTAATAAGTGGTTTGAAATTAAAGACTGGTTTTAATTATCATTGACATTCTCTTTTTCATCTTTATCGGGATTTTTACGAAATACATTCTGTGGGGGACACAAGATTTTGACAAAGTTATTATAATTTTTTTTTTTTTTGCATACTTTTATTGTCAATCAAAATTAAATACATTTTTTAAGACAATGTGATGTAAATTCGAATACTTTTTCAAGATTTATATTTGAAACAAAAACATACTATTTAATAAAAAAATCTTAACATTTTGCTTTTACTTGGCAATTAACTTTCCGTAGAGTAAGTTATGGTAAATGTCCAAAAAACAAAAATGAAAATTTTTGCATATCTTTACGTTTCAAAGGTTTCTGAACTTTTTGGTTCAAATCGATGTGTCTGTATATGTGTGTATGTATGGATACAATTTTCGTCGACGTTTTTGGGAGCACCCCTCAACCGATTTGAATTATTCAGAAAGAAGAGGTGCTATTTTATACTATTTACTATCATATTTCGCTATGGTTATTTTCAATATTTCATAATTTTAATATGATGATGTATATATTAAAAACAAATTCATTTCAATACTTATTGTATAAAACGTGTATTATATATGGAAAACTAATGCTGATTTATAATGCGGTTAAACCGCAAACATGACATATACAGCATAGTCGTCAAAGTTATCATTTACCGATAATAGTTTATGCATATATAAATTCGAATTAAATACCGGTGATATAATTTATACTTATGTGTAATATTATTGGAATATATACAGGGTGTCCCAAAACTCAACGTGTAATATTGACCGTGACTGTCCTGAAAAATAAAATTGTCAAAAAATATCTCACGTTGTTTGAAAATAATGAGCTTTTAAGTGCAACATAAAGCTTTGTGACCAGAATGACCTAATAAGTGTGACCCTTGTGACCAAAAATTAACCGCAATAACCGAAAAAGTGTAACCATTTTTCGGTTATTGTGGTTAATTTTTATTACTTTTGTTCATTTAAACTTTGGAACCGTAACTATGAATAACATTTAGAAGACCACAGTCAAAAACAATTACTCAGATGCCCCAAGTTTTCAAAAATTAAGACTTTTTGTTGAACTATAAATTTAAAACTTTTAAAATTTACTGACTTTGAGAGTGCATTTTTTTAAAAAAATGCACTGAACTATGTTGGCATGTTCCATCAAAAAGTGTGGCATTCAATCAGGATTGTAAAATGGTAAAATACTTATAAATTTCATAATGAAAAATTTTGAGTAGAAAAATAAAAACCTAAAAATTACACGATTTTTGCTTGTGCATTTTAGTTTATTCACAATCAGTTCAAATATACGTTGTACGCGCATATTCCAATGTATGAGATAGAAACATTTTTGGGAAGGCAGGGTTAGTGGTTTTGGGAATCCAAAAAAAAAAGTTAAAACAATGCCATTTGGCGGTCCAAAATTGACATTAGACATATGCACATAAGCACAAATTTAATGATTCGAATTAAGTAATAATAATTTTGTTTACATTGTTTTGGGTTTTGTACCAAGATTTATAATGTTTGGAACTCACTTATATAGTCCAAAAAATTTCCTCGACGTTTTCAACACTGTGGATCCACCGACTTAAATGAGTTTCAAAATTTCTGAAATATTTCAGAGTTAAAAAAAAGTAAATTTTTTTACTCCTTTTCTAATTGTTGCAGCGTCGTGATGAACCTCGAGTAGGCGTAGGCACCCATAAAATATCGGCGGTCCGAGCACCGCGTCCGCCGACAATCCGGCCGGCTTAGTTGGTTATCTAGGCTCTACGGCGGTTATTACATTCGCCGCGATGGCATTAGGCCCTCGGCCCCAAAAAGAGGGTCACCGTGTATAACGTATTTAAATCTGTTACGTCAGAACTAATTGCCTGATATATGTATCGTTCAGGAGCACTTGCCGCCACGCATTATACGCCGTTTACGCACTACGCTAATATGCGCGCTCGGCCGCTGCGCCTGTCAGCACTAATGCCGGCGTCGTATGTCATCTCGAAATTATTCAATGCGAAACTATCGCTGGTTAGTGGACCGTCAGTAGACCTGTGCATTCATTCATAAACAGGACACATATAAATTAAACCTAAAATGGCACGATTTTTGCTAATACATTTTAGTTTACTCACAATCAGTTTGTACGAGATAGAAACGTTTTTGGGAAGGCAGATTCAGGTTTCGTAGATCCAAAAAAAAAGTTAAAAACTAGTGGGGCGCATGGCATCGTGCCTTAAGGCAAATTGCTGGAACTTCCCGTACCAAAAAAAAATTTTTTTTTTAATGTTTTCTTTATTTTGACATATTTTGGAAATTCTGAATTTTTTTCAAAGCAATCGTACTGCTTTAACTGCATAGAGACGAAAAGTCTAAGCGCGTAAGCGCCGCGTCGCCGTCTAACGGATAAACATTTGTACGGAACCCATAGGAATGTAAACAAAATTTATACTTTATTATTATCTCTGTAAAATATCTGATAATTTGATGTGCATATGTCTAATGATCATTTTTGACCGCCAAATGGCATTTTTTTTTTACTTTTTTACTAGATCTCCGAAACCGCTAGACGTGCCTTCATGAAAATTTGATCAGTTCTTCATCTTCTTAATACAAGTAAAATGTTTTTTTGAATTATTCAAATCGGACGCTCCGTTGTCTTAAAAACTGAGTTATCGTTTTTGGCACTTTTTGCCCCATATCCTCGGAACGGCTAGACCTGCCTTCGCCAAAAACTAATTAGCACGTCTCCTTATCAGTACAAATAGAATGTTTTTTTAATTATTTAAATCGGTTGATCGGTGTTCCCGAAATCGTCGATGAAAATTTGTATCCGCATACACACACACACGCACACACACACATACATACACACACATACATCCATTTTTTCTATGGTATGCCAAAATATTGAGAAACCTTTGAAACGTAAAGATATATAAAAATTTTCATTTTCGATATTTTTGCGATTACTATAACTTGCCCTACGGGAAGTTAAAAAAGAATCAACTGTGCTACTTGTTGTAATAGAAGGTCAATTATTCTACTTATAAGATGGTATTAAAAACATTCATCTTGAAATCTTTATTGATAAGTTGGTATCAAGCAGTGATTTCCGTTTTCACTTGAAAATATACGTCCAAAAATATTTTCTCGTAAAAATATAATTCAGAAGCATTGCTCCAATTTATAACATTTCAATTAGAAGTATCTCAGTTGGAAGCAACCCAACCTCCAAAATGCACATGGTCAAATAACAATTTTATCATATGTGCAACCTTCTGATGTATCTTGATAATACATACGTGAAGTTAGGTTTTATGTGGAAAAACGCCTGATCGCACAGCAAATACATAGTTTTTTTACAGTTTTTCCAACTCATACGAAAATATAGTAAGGTGGCCGTTCCCGATTTTCCCGACTTTTTCTAAAAGCAATATTTGTCCCGGTTTTAAGTGTTTTGTCCCGGATTGCCCCGGATTTTAAAAAATGTTTTGGTTGCCAATATACTTTTAAATATATTTCAATTAGAAAATTTGAACCCAAAAAATGTGCATATAAGTTTTTAGCTCAAGCAACACCCCTCATTCCGCTCTCACACGCATTCTAATCCGTCCCGGATTTTATGCAAAATAATATGATCACCTTAATATATAGGGATCTATTTTGCAGCATAACAGAAAAATGTTATGGCAAGGCCATGTTACGCTCCAATTTCCATACATTATGCTACTGAATCATACAGAATGTCATGTATTTGCTGTGCATTCAGGCGTTTTACACATAAACTGCAACGTCACTTGTATGTTATGAACCTGAGTCAGAAAGATCCTGTTATCTAATATCGTTTTTTTTACATTAGAGCGGTTTCTATGTCATGTTTTCTATCTGACAACCTGAGAAATACGCCTGATTACACACCAACCACATGGCTTTTGTCAATATTCAATATGGAAAGTTCTTCATAACATGGCCTTGCTATAACATTTTTCTGTTATGCGGCAGAATCGGTCCCATAGTCTCTTAACATAACATTACCAGTATTTCTATTTTATCAGAGAATTGGCCTATTTCTGACTATACTTAATAGTATTTTTTGACTTTATATCTTTTATGCAGCAATGCCTCCGAAAGGCTGTTTGAATTTGAGACCACATTCGGTGACTATGATCTCGAGTGAAAACCTGGTAACATCATACCGAAGATGGGATCACACCTGTGACTAGGAATCGCTTTCTTTTTTCACTCTTACTCCACGTGTGAAAATAGTAAAATTCTAATTTATCTTTACCTGTTATGCTCATTATCATTGTTTTGATTCAATTGTGGGTGTAGTGTTTTATGCTTAGTTTGATTTTGCAAGCAGGTCATTGCGTCACGGTTAACAAGAACATAAGTGACTTTAAAGAGCGTGTCGAGTCGCTTAAGCCGTTTGGGTTTCACAGATTCAATGCAAAATCTGCTCAAATATAGAGTACGACAAAACGAGACACATAGAGTGTTGGCAGCCCGAACATTTCGGGGTGTGGGAACGGACACCTTTCTGATTTACGCCTCGGGCGGGAGTAAAATTAACAAGTTCGGTAGTCCTCACACCTCGCGGCGCGCAGAGTTAGATTTACATCCGAGGTTTACATTCGCTAATCCCACGGATTGCGAGCACTGAATGATGATTATTCGCTGGTGTCGTCGCTTGTGCTTTATACGAAATGTGCATTTTGTCAATGAATTCTCCTTTTAACATTATAATAATTTATGAATGCTTTTAATTTTCAAAAAAACTGGAAGAAAATAGCGTCAATCAAATAAAATTAATCCATCAATTGAAATGAACACAAAAATGATATCGAATAAAAATATTTTTTATTTATTTTTTTTATTTTGCGTGGGCTGAACCATCGAGATTGAAATGTTAAATTTTAAATGCATTATATACATGTTTTGAAGAAGTGTTTTTTTCTCTCTTTCGGAAATATTTGCCCCTATTCTTTTTTTTATTTGGCCTCACTTACTCTGTGCATTTAGCCACCTACAACATTTTTTTTATTTTTTCACATTCTAATTTTTATATCATTTTCAATCTATATACGTATCCTATTATATATTCTTATTCATTTTTCTTCTTCTTATCTTCTTCAATTCTTGCTCTTTTTTCAAATTTCTAATTCTATTTAACTTCTAGCTTCCTTCCATTTTTTTTCTTCATTCTTCTATTAACTTCAGCAAGTTCCAATATTTCTCCTCTTACTCCTAATACAATTCAGCTATTCAAAATCTGTTATTCCTATTTTACTTAATTCATATTCAAATTACCTGGCAAATATTTAACCTATTCTTTTGTAAATAAGCAAATTCGTTAACGTGACATAATATCGAACTCTACTCCAGTGGCCAGATGTTCGTGAATATAAAAAAGCTGACTTCATAGAACTATACATATATTAGTTAAACGTTAAACGGTTAAATATTTGCCAGAGGTCGTCTTTTTTTATTCATTGCTATGAATCTTCAGCAGTGTACGGTCATTGGGATTCGGATGTTCGCCAATTCTGGTTTTATATGTTAAACGGTAGTTTTGAATTTCTTGGTTATACGTAGCTATATTGATTTCGTTATGTAAAAGCCAAATCGGAACGTATTTCGGAGAGTTTGTTATTTTTCTAAATATTTTATATTGAAACCTTTGAGTTATTTTATGAAAATTTATGAAAACTATGTCTTTTATTTAGTAGTGTGTGAGTTTAGTTTGTTCTCATAAATAATTTTTTCATAATATCGCCTGTCTATAATTCATTCCTCATACAACACGTAGCCGTTCTACGCGTAGCGAAATCCTCGCCGTAGGGAAGGGATCCCCGCAGTCCGTAATCGCGAATGATACTAAAAGCGCATTTACGAGCGCGCTAAATGAATTGTATGCGACTTATTATCCACCTTAATGATTGTTCCTGTTAAATGTCATTGTCCGACTTTATTGTTTCATAAATTTATTGCCTGCGACACTTAACGCCGAGGTTACGCCTAACGAATTGGTTTCACGGCGAACGGGACTTGGTAATTGATAAATTTTTTAAATATGGTATTTGATATAGGGTACGGCGGGGCATAAAGGTCCAATTTGATTTTGAGCAATTTTATTGTGAAAACCGAACCAATTGTTATAGACCGATAGATAGATAGATACTTTATTTAAATTCAATATTTACAACTTCAATTATCAATATTATTTTTATCACAATACTATAATATAACTAAACTAATATCAGTTATGTTTATGAGCAACTCTAGGATTAACCTAATGACAATTAATATTCATCATGGATTAAAAAATTCATTAATTGAATAGATAGGTTGATCTATAAGATGTTTTTTTTATTTTAATATTAGTTTTTTTAATATTACAACAAATAACACATAGTAAAACTATGTTCAGTAAAACTCGCAGCTACTTTTTTTGCAGCAATGTATTTTTTTGCAGTTTTTCGCAAAAATTTGTCTTATGGTTCTTTTTACCCCATGGGCGGCATGAAATGGGACAGCCATGGGCAAACAGATCCAATGTCGTATTTTTAATTTTAAAGGGATTTTACAAAGTAGCTAGCTACATTATTCAACCAATGCCAAGGATAAATTTTATGGGTGCATTTTTTACAGAGATAACACTGTATATAACCTTGATCTAGTATTTTGTCAGAAATATTCATCAGCAGAGTTGGATTAACTATTTATTTAAAATTGCTTTTTCTTTTACCTTTTTATTTACTATTTTCTTATTGTTTACAACCTTTGCCAGAGTAAAGGTATTGTTGGTCTTTTTCGCCCCAATCATATATGAGCTTGTATGGAGGTTACATTAAATAATCTGTTGAATCTAATTTATAAATAACAATACATCTTATAAACCAATTAAATAACGTATACCTAAATATTATACCAAGGTTTCGTAAACTAAACAGCAGAGCTCACTATAAGTTATACATATTTTACCCTCTACTTTCAAATATTGTTAACAAAAAATTTCTAACTTTACTTGTTTTGAGATTTTGTTGGTGGATTTTTTTTCCGCAGACCTGTAAGTCCAGCTCTACCCTATTTAGTATTTTTATGTATTTTTTTTTAATTTTCTCAGGTTTAAGATTTTGGTACACAATTTTCGTATTATGCCATTTTAAATTGTAAAATCGCCTAAACTGATTAAATAAACAAAAATCATTTGATAATCCAATAATATATCTAGTATATGTATTGTTTTAAAAGCATTATGTAAAATTATAATGCTTGATAAATTTATGTTAATCAAATATTCTAATTAATTGATCTTAAAGTATGTTGATAGCGACAGATTTCTACGAAATACTTATCCATTGGAAATTTTCAATATTGATACATTTTGTTCCTACTATTTATTTGTTTACTTAGTGATTGCGCAAATCAGTACAAATGTACTACTTTAGTTGTATATGATATTTTCAAAATTTTGAACTTAGGTCGATACTTGTCTTTGATATACTCGATTAAATTGATTGCTTTGTAAGTGGTTGATTAGTAAAAAATCATCAAAAGGAACTTATCTATGATTTATACATGCGTTATGGTTTACTGTACATATAATTAAGTGTCCATTGGAATGGTCAGAGGCGATGAAAGTCCGCTGAGTGGACTATAATTAAGATAGTCTTGCAAAAATTGATTTTTATATTATCAAAGAGTCAGCAATTTAATTTGATTTGGACTATTTGGTTTTGGTTTGGATAGTAAAATAAAAATTAACAGTTAATCGTATCAAATAATTATATTGACTAGATTTTTAGACTTGAGACCAGTTTTTTAGACTTGCACTATGAAATCAACTACAGCAAATACTTTTTATTTTATAAAGCTTCTGAAAATTGATATTTTGTAGTTAAATGCAAAAAATATAAGCTTTTTGAAACAAATTCAAAAAAGGGTCACTTGCGATTGATCTTACTGGTGTTTACCATAAGTTAATCAACTTATATATTTATTTAATTCTACCTTCATCAAATCCAATTTTAAAATCTAGAAGAATATTACGCCTTGATCGCCGTGTTAAATATCTCAGTACCCGAGAAAAATAATTAAAAATAATTCGGTCAGACGTTTTAATCTCAGTCTTTGATGTCAACGAGTGAGTCTTCGGCAAAATCAGTACTGTACCTTTAAACAGAAGAGATTTAATCGCGTCATCGAATTATCCATGGCGACTGGACAAAGTCAAAGGAACACGATATAATGAAATCACGGGACGACATCGAGAAAAGAAACTGTTTGTAGAAAAATATTTCATGATAAAAATCACACTGAGAAGTTTCGTTTGAAATAAAGTTTGATTATGAGATTGGAAAAGTAGAACTTTTAATTATAAATTGATAGCTGGAAATTAAATAAAAAATCATTCAAATTACAAAACTTATCAATAAAAAATAAAGGTATCAATAAAAAATTTATCAATATTGTAAAATAACAGTTAGTCTGAACTTATTATTAACTCATGAGTAAAAAAAATAGTATTTGATCTTCCGGCAAAGGGTGAAGGGATGATGGTAATTTTTGGAAGATTTCGTATTTTCTCAATGACCCTATATCGAACTATATGGCATTTTCAATAATTATTACTAAATTTCTCATTTTTATTACGTCAACAGATAATAGGTGGCATAATATTAGATAATATAGACAGATAATAAATTTTCACATTTCTTTGGGCACAGCTATCGTTTTTTTTTTTTTGGACTGACTACGTTTTTTCAATGCTATTTTATATTTTCACGAATCATATGAATTACACTAATAATATTATGTTAAAATAAAATCGCATGGTTACTTTTGGTATTTTGAGAGATTGGCTAATATCTGGCTTAAAATAGTTTTATTGAAAATTTTAAACAAATACATTTTGCTATATTATTTCAACGTAGAAGACAAAAGATCTGTTTCAAAATATTTTTTAAATAATTTTTCATAAAGGGGGTGGTTTTAAAGGTCGAGACGGTGTTGAAAATTCGACAACTAATATAGAGAATATAATATATCATTTACAGCATTCCTCGATCTTTTTATTTTATACCAAAATTTTTAGATGTTTTTTCAATTTAGAGGTTGTTTACAGGGGTTTCAAGGAGTTGAAATATTATATTCTAAATATAAGGCAAATGTATTAGAAAACACTTTACAATTTTGCACTTTATTATTAAACACGTTTTTAAGCGATATAATGAGTCAATGTCAATATTTTTATTAAGGTGTTGCAAACCTCCCCCCGGCGGAGTTCAAATTGTTTTACATTTGATCTTGAGTATAAGATGAGACTAATTTCAAAATTTTATCCAAATTGGAGCACAGTAAAAAAAAATTCGGAAGTTACATCCTTTTTTCCTATTTATTCACTGTGCTATACTCACTGTCCTTATAATAATTTACAGGTATGTATTTATATGTGCCATTTACTACCCCTACTCCGAAGGATTTCGGGATTACAAAAGTTTTATTAGAACTTTTTAGGATGGATATGTATGAAAATCAACGAAAGCTAAAATCTCAAAATTCAATTCGTTGAGTGGATGGAAGAGCGCAATGAGATTTCTTTTCCGCGTTAACTAAGAGAAGATGTGTATTATAAATTACGAATAGTCCGTGTGATTTACGGGAAAATGTTATTAACGGTCGGCCGCTTATGTTTTTCGTTTAAGACCAGATTAAGGATGCGCTCTCCGCTCTCGTCGGGGTTCGCGGCGCCCACCTGGAATCCTTGTTGATGTATACATTAGCATTTGTCATTCGCGCCGTCTGAGGATTATTTGCCTCAGGGGGGAGGATGTCGCGGGGTTGTCGCGGGGATGTCGCGGGGATGTCGTACTTAGGCTAAGGAGTAAGGAGGACTCATTTCTCCACTTGAGAAAGGATCGAGATCGGTGGATTCTGTATTAAATGCACAGCTTTATAAATATTAAATAAACACACGAGATAATATATATGATATATAGGTATATATATATAAATATACAGGGTGTCCCAGAACTCGACGTCAAGCTGAAACAGGGTGACAGTATGGATCATAACTATCATGGAAGAAATTAAAAAAAAATCTTACGTAGTTTGAAAATTATAAGCGTATAAGCTTTAAATTATGAGGTTTGGTGAAAATGTGACTATTTTTCGGTTATAGTGGTCAATTTTTTTAATTTTGTTAATTTAAGCTTTAGATCCGTAATCGCAAATCATCTATTTATTAATTAAATAATTGATTAAATAATGAATATTCATTATTAATACTAGTATGACTTTTAAGTAAATAGTGAAAATTTTCTATTCCAGCTTCCTGCAAGAAGCCAGTACTGGGTCCAAACGGGGTGAGCGGTTCCATCAACGGAGCATGTTGTCCCGTCTGCGGAGTAACTCTTCAGGCAGGAGAACTAGAAAGTCACTTTGTTCAGGAATTGGAACGTTTGTACAAGTTGACTGCCACGCCGAACAGGAATCGTCGTCATGAGGCTATGATGAGGCCAACGGGCACAGGAGTGCCTGGAGACCCCGGCCCGGATGGCCGATGGGAGGTAAATGTATTATTTTTCTAATGGACTTAAGGGTAATCGGAAGCCAAACATACAAGGAACTTTGAAAAACCACAATTACTTACGTATATAAAATACACTCCCTTAAGAGATGATTGAAGTTTTTTTTTTTCTTATAAATTACAATCTGTCTAAATAGAAAGACATTGAGTAATTAGTTTGACAAATAATATATTAAATTTTAAAAGGAAAACCCAGTGGTTCACCTTTTATTAGTGTACTAAATTATATTTTAATTTTGGTATAATAAAGAAAAAAAGGAAACTCAAATATACATACAATTATAAACAAAGTACATTACACAGACTATACATAAACATACACACACCTATTTTAAATAATATGGTAGAACAACTTATTATTGATTAATGTGTTAGATCTATTAATTGTATTCTTTTTAATCTTATATTATGTGTGGTGTTGTAAAGACTTGCAATCAGTTCGTTTGGATGGTGGTCAATTTTAGTCTTGAAATTATGGGCACTCTTTTTAATTTCTGCACTGATTGTGAGTGTATCAGTGTCTTGGTGAATTAGCCATGTCGGTACATACCTTGGCGCGGATATTGCTTGTCAGTGTATTTTATTTTGAAATCGTTGCATTATTTGTAAGTTACTGACTTTAGCAGCACCCCATAGATGGATGCCATACATCCAAACTGGTTTGAGAATAACTTTGTATAATGAAATTTTATTGAACATCAATAGTTTTGATCTAATTGAAGTAGTTTGTCGTGCTTTTTTACGTTTGACCACATAAATTTGATTTGGTCGATGACAACTGTTAAATGGTGGACATTTATGAACTTGTCTAAACTATATAGTAACATTATAAAAGTGATTTACAGAAACAGAGATATTTGCATTGTAACAGTGTGCCTCATATAACAACTTAAGCCACTAAATTGGTAAAAAAAATTATAATAATCATTTCTATTTATTAGACTTTTCAGCGCATCAAGACTAATCGACAGAGTCGTCTACGCATCAAAGCGCGAAAACGTAAAGTTGAAGAAACTGCATGTCCAGTTTGTCACAGCCGAATGCCTCGCTCGCCTGATGAACTCACCGCGCATGTTGAAATGTGCATTAGGAAGGTAATTTTCGTTCAAAGCGTACAACATTGTAGCAACAACAGCACATAAAACTGTAATTATACTAATTTATTACTACTTTATGTTAGTTCAATTGTATATAATTTTTTACAGCATAATACTGCCAATAGTATGAACGTTGCAATGGGCACAGCTACTGATGAAGATGAGCCAGTTGACGTTGAAGGCGATTCTGAGTCATTCGAAGACGTCGCTTCCTGGTGCGATGGTCAACGAAGACCACGAGCGTCGGCCGTTTTGGCTGGGCTAACCAGTAAGGGAAAAAACAAATTAAAAATAGATTGAAATAAGTAAATAAATATACGAAAAAAATATATTTGATTTGCAATGTGGCTTACCGTGGTAAAAGCTTTGGTCTTGCAAGTAGAAGATTTACCTCGGCCTGATATCAAACATTAGTGAGATTCGTTTTCGCCTGAGAACATAGATTAACAATATTATAAAAATTCTAATAAAAAAAATATATCAAATATAGATAGGCAAGTGTTGGGTCGATTCTAAAAAACGACTGATTTAAGATATTTATCAAAAGATCATACAACTTTTAAATTCTGATTGATGTTCAAAAATAAGAAAAAATTACGATGTGTGATGATTATACCTTTATAAATGTATCATTTTCTTTTAGGTTCGACTGCCACGCCAAGTAGCAGCGACCAGGCCGTAGAAGGCAGCGAACCCAGCGAGTCTGCAGATCTAGTTGTGGATGGTGATGAAGCTGATGAAGTCGACGAGCAAAATATGCAGACCATCCCATATCGCGCTGAAGATTCTGATGGACAACGAGAAAAGAAAGAACGACGCAAGGACAACAATAGGTAATGATGATGCATAATTGAGAGACCGATTCTTCCGCATGACAGAAAAATGTTATGGCAAGGCCATGTTACGCTCCAACTTTCATACATTATGCTACTGAATCATACTGAATACTGTCCAAATGTCATGTATTTGCTGTGCATTCAGACGTTTTACACATGAACTGCAACATCACTCGTATGTTATGAAGCTGTGTCAGAAACACCCTGCTATCTGAGATCGTTTATTTTACATTTGAGCGGTTTCTAGGTTAAGTTTTCTATCTGACAACCTGAGAAATACGCCTGACTGCACACCAACCACATGGCTTTTGTCAATATTTAGTATGGAAAGTTCTTTATAACATGGCCTTTCCATAACACTGTTCTGTTATGCGACAGAATCAGTCCCTTAATCTATAATTTACGAATGATAAACTAGTATGCTAAATGTATTTTTGTTACAAAATTTAGCACGGATCGTGTACAATCTCAAGAACCAACAGTAAATTCAAGTATGGATGTCCAACCCGCTGCTACGGCCACTGAAACCACGCCCTGTGACCCTTTAGTTTCTACTTCTGATGCCGAACCCAGTTCTAGAGCACAGGTAAATTTATTTAATATATAATAATATAAGACAATAAAATTATTAATTTTGATGATAAATTAGACCAATGTAAAAATAATAATATTAGAAAATAAATAAAAACATTATTGATTAATTGAATGAATGGTATGAAAATGTAGTTATGGCAGGCTGGGGTACAAAAGACTAATTTGACTATCTTTACATGCACAAAGGTTCAATTTTTGTTATAATCATAAGTTTATAAAAACTAATAGATTAATTATAATTGTTTATATTTTTAGTTAAATTATATATATTTTTAGGTTCTAGAAGAATTAAGAGCACGTATCAGAGAGTTGGAAGGCGATTCTACTACGATCACCGAAATTGAAGATCAAAAATGCCTAATGTGCTCTGTAAGTAACAACATACCATAGTTTGATTCATATTATAATTAAATGTTATTATTTTTATTACTCAAACTCTTATTTCATTTCAGGATTCGAACAAGAGGTGCCCTAAATGCAGTTCCCCAAATGTCGTTACCGATCTCCGAACGACGTTACCAATTTTTAATAATTGAGAATCGCAGATACAATTTTAAATGTTCATATACATATATTTGGGACAACCATATCATAAATAGTTATATTTAGAGGCGTTTATCTCATGGCCAAAATACTCTGTTCTTAAATATTACTAAAAAGGTACGTGTTTTAATCCTGATAGCTGCAGGTAAATTTTCGACTTTCATCTATTTCAACTTCTGACAGATCACTTATACCAAAGCATTTACTAATATGATACTTTTCAACTTTGTATATAAATTTTATATATTCAGATGATATTAGTGTGTATTATATAATATATGAATATTTTTTAAATTTGCTTAGAAACAATATCGATTCATATTAATATTGTTTGCTTTTATCTTGTTTTTTTAATATTTTAAATATTTTCTATCATGAAATTATAATTAGTATTATTTCATAATTTTAAAAAATATATAAAGCATTATTATTATATAATAAAATGATGTATTGACGTAAATAATATAAAAATATATATCATAAATGTTTTCTGTAAATAGATAATAAAAGTATATGTACATATTTATATACCACAAACATATGGAAATTCTATTAGTCATTTTCAAAATATATTATAGGTTAAATTGATTGTAACATATTTTAATGTTTTCTTAATTATTTCTATATATTTTAAAAACTAGTCTGATATTAAATCACTCATGTTATAGTTCTTACCATAATAAAGCTATATAAAATTATAGAAATGTTTATTATATCGTTATAATTACTGGTATTGAGAAAGTGAATTTAGTTTGATTGAATTAATAATATTGTTTTAAATAGATTTTCGCATGATTTTAATCGGTCAATCGATCGCAAACATGGTCAAATAATCGTGCTATATAAATGTATAAATAATAAGTTAATTTCATATTTATATTTCATCTTGAAACTGTCTTTAGGTGCAGTGTCATTAAGATCCTTGATGGAACTTTTAAATTTATCACAGTCGATTATTCTAATAATTAAAAAAAATCATTAAATATGGATGGATTAACCGTTGGGTTAGGTATTTCGAATTCAAAGTGCGGTTAGGTTCCAGCCACTATTCGATATTTCTGTAAATAAAACATATAAAGTATTATACATAGTTAGAAAGGTCTCAAAATTCTTAGTTTTTTCCCCATATATCGCAACTTCGAATTCCGAACGGTGTGGCCTACAGGCGAGTTGCTATCAAAAAATTTAAGGAAAACTGAAAAATCTCGAAAAATTATATGAACATACTTAACTATTTTTATATCATTTTATTCGTAACTAGCTGTACCCGTTCACGCTTTGCCGTGATTTAGTTTTAATTAGAAATTTAACAAAGATATGTATTTGTTACATTTGGTTTAACGTTACTACTATCTGTTCAACAATTTACCTATTCAGCAATTTGTCTACGAATTTACCTATCAACTTATTAATCAATCTACCATTTTACCGGCTTACCAATTTACCTGTCAACCAATTTACCTGCTTTTCAATTTACCTGTGATTCCGTTCCAAATGTCTACCAATTAACCTGTTCAATAATTTACCTGTTGAACAATTTATCCTTTTAACAATTTGTCAACTAATTTACCTATCAACCTGTTTATCAATCTACCATTTTACCGAGCCACAAATTTACCTGTCATCCCGTTCTACATGTCTACCAATTAACCTGCCAACTTGTTTATTTGTCTACATATTTGTTTATCTACCAGTTCTCTTTCTACCATTTTACATATCCTACAATTTACCCGTACATCAGTTTACCTTTATAAATTCTCAAATTAACCTTATTTATTTATACATTATAAAAAAAATTAAGCTTAAATTGATTCTACGGTTTAGGGTTAGAACAAGAAGGGCTGTATTTGGGGTTTTTTCGGCAATTAATCGATTTTTTCTCGCCGTAAGAACCATCCTTGGACTTCAACGAATATTTAAAAAAAAGAATTGGCCAAATTGGCCCAGGCGTTGTTGAATTATGCGCTTACCAACACATTTTGCGATTCATTTTTATCTATAAGGTTTTATTCTGCATCTTTTGAACGAAGTTTTTTCGTATCTTTTACGGTTTAGCTTGAAGAAGGCAATCTGTGTGAATATTCACTTGTTGAAATGCAAAGAATAGGAAGTAAGGAGAAGTTTTAGCCTAACATGTTAGGGGACATAAGGTTCTGATTGCTGTTAAAAATATATAAACAAAAATTAAATTCATTTAATAAATATATACAAGTAATGTGTATTTATATTTTAATTATTTAATAATAAACGTTAGTATAGTTAGAAATTTATAAAAAAAATCTATATTGCGTCAATGGCTAAGGGGTCCAAACAAAAAGTTTGAGAATCTATTATATAAGCGGTGTGATTTCTTAATATATATATATATATATATATATATATATATATATATTTAATCTTAATTATATTTTTTTTTCTTCTAATATGAATATGTAGATGAGATTGTGAATGAATGAACATGAATTGTTTCTCTTAAAATTTTATTTTGAAATTCAAATACTTTCAAATTAACCGCCAGTTGGCGCCCATGCAGTTGCAAGTTCGAAGTGTACTTCACGTGTAATTAAAGGACGATAACAAACCAATTCAGTTTGTTGTCAGTTGCATTTGAGTGCGGTAGTAATAATTTTTGACACATTGATTTGTGTGGAAGTAAACAAACAGTTTATATTATGTAACTTTTGTGAGTGTAAAAACATTTTGTGAGTGTAAAAACACGTATAAAAATTGTAATCAGTAGTTAAAATAGGGTTTTTCAACGGCTGGTTGCCATTTTTCGAATCGGAATATTTATGGACTATAAGAGGTATTTATAAAACAAATCTCGATCTATTTCTTCCGAAAGTCGTAAAAAATTTATTTTATTCCTATTACTTTTTTGAGTGCGATAGTGTTAATATAACACAATGTTTCATGTAAAAGTATTTAATTTTATATTTAATTTAAGCAACTTTTTGTTAGTGTAGTAACATTTGGCACGTTAATGTAAAAACATGGCGCAAACGATCCTTCAACAATTGCTTGCCTGTAAATTTTCTCGAATCGGTTATTTACGATTTATAAAGTATTTATGAACAAATTCTCATTACATTTTTTTAAAAAGTTGTAGAATTGTTTTTTACATTATTTCTTTTGAGTGCGATATTGAAAATATTGGACACAGTGATTTACGTGAAAATAAACAATTTAATTTAAGCAACTTTTTGTAAGTGCATAAACATTTGACATGTGTAAAAACACGCAAGACAGATATTTATGGGCTGCTGGATAATAAGGTATTTATAAAAACATTATCTATTTTGGCAGATGTTTAAAGAATTAAATTTATTTTACATTTCTTACCCAATATCGTGTTTCATAGAAAAATACCACGATTCCTATTGGAATTTTCTGTATAGATTCTAATACGAATCTATATAGTGGAATAAGAATCTTATAAGAATAATATATTATTCTGGTTGTGCTATTTCTGATTTTTTTTCAGAGACAAAAAAAATTGACTAGGCGTAAGTGGCATTTTGCCTTAAGGCAAAAACTCCGATATTCGTATATAATCGACCTAATGATAAAAATTGACATTTAGCAACTTGCCAAGTTGTGCAAATAAACTTTTGAAATTTTGACACCCTTAGTCTAAACTTTAATGAATTATCATAATTAAACCCCTTGTCGTAAGCTCATAATATTTTGGGATGTTTGTAAAGACCATGAACTATATCATCATATAAAGATTCATCAAAATCGTTAAAAAAAATCAACAATTAATTACGGAAAAGCGGTCCGGTTGACCTTTGCTAAAATCTGTAAGAGTCCCTACTGATACCTTTCGAACGGTTTCTTAATTTTCGAAATTGGTTCAAGATTTTGGCTAAAAACGTGTATGAAAAATATTGCACTTAGCTGCTAATTATAAAGAAACGACTGGGCCGATCGTGTTACAGAACTAATCGACTTATCAAGTGACGAAAGTCAAATTTTGTCCCACAAACTTCTTCCAATTTTGGTGTCAAACGATTCAGAATGGCATGAAGTGTCCAAAAAACTAATTTGACAAATCAGATTTTCTGGCGAAACCATGACCTTCGTTCCATTAACCTAAATGTTGGCTGAAAACAATAATTCAATAGTACATAATCAAATATTAATCGATTCAAAAACTTTGTATTCAAATAAATAAAACTATAATTACAAGGCTAGCCTTTCGATATATAATAACAGTTTTATTTGCTACAAAATATAACATTTACTAAGGCATGTTGCTATTATACATATCTACATTTTTACTTTGTGTCTTCATAATAATCTAATGACAGGCATTTCTTTGCAATGCATCATGTTTTATTTCTAATTTTACAAATGATATGTTCTGAATACAATTGATTTATATTACAATGGGAGCATTCTATAAGATGGTATGTAATTTATTTTATGGTAACATGAACGATATTCTTCAAGAAACTTATTGTCATTATTTTACTTTGCTCCATTTAAATATATAGTAACATACAAGAACTCATAATTTAATACATATTATACAATATATTTTGGAATATTCAACAGACAACTCATACATTTATATCACGGCTTTATATTTTACACTTTAAAATATATAGACGTATCTTATTTAATTAATACTGCCATCAAGTTAGGTTTATTGTACTTGTTAAAAATAAATTTTCAAGTTCCTAATAAAAATTTTAATATTTACAATGTGTGTTAGGCAGAAGTAACTAGACCAACATACTGACAATCCAAGAATTTATATTTACAATAACTACTTATATAAATGTGCACGAAATTTGAATTACACTGTAATTCAAATCGTTGGTTAACAACAAGAAAGATGCATCTGGAAATCCATGCACCCGGAAAAAGTATTTATTCTGTGGCAGTAACAGTAATTGTTTTTCCTTTAGGATCTTCAAAACGATCCATTGTTTTTAAGTCCATCATCATACAAATTCCAAGAGCAACGATGGCAGCCAGCATGAATGTTACAAATAAACCAGCGAGAATAGGTGCGCTCATAAATCCTACACAGTCCAATGAGTCACCAAATTTATACTCCTGTGGCTTCTCACGGAAGGGTTGGATCTGATAAATAAAATAAAATTTGAAATTATATGAGTAACAGAAAAATAAATAAGCATATAATGGAATAATTATTACCTGTAAAGCAGATAAGCCAACAATGATGTAAGAACCACTAGACTGGCCAAGAGCTGTGAAACGGATCATTGGAGCGCAATGGAAAGAAAAATCACCAACTCCTGCAATATCTACTGATGAACGCATTACATGAGTTTCAGAACTATCCTTGAAGTTAATGCTTGTAACACTCCAGTAACCACTCTTCATTGTTACATTCAATTTTAATATATATGTTGCATCTTCAATTTTGACTTCATATTGTTTAACATTTTCATCAGAGTAATCCTTTGAAGTGACGCTTGTTGGGATTATGGGCTTACCATCTCTGTGACACAAGCATAAACAAAACTTTAATATTATAATTACAAAATATTATAGGATTATATTATTCATATGCAAAGAGTTATAAAGTAGGCAAATGCATAAAATTACTTTTCAGCGTTTGTGTATACGGTCAGTTTGGAAAAAGCTAATAAAACCCCATCAAGTTGATGCACATTAACTTTGTCGTCTGCAGTGCTATTACTGGCTTGTCTGGTGACTCGGTGATTTGATTGGATATGCTGAAAATAACATAGTTTGATCATTTTGCAAAAATTCAACAATACTGTTTAATAATTACCAGAGAGGGATTCTTCGCAGTGTAAACTACAACAAAGTCCTTATTTGCATTTTGCAAGGAGGTAATTTTTTCTTGCATTTGGTTATCTGAAAGAAACAATTATGTATAATATAGGATATTACACACACATCTTTAAATACAAGCATGTAATAATGTTGCAACTCTTCAACATATCTTGCAATAATTTATATATTTTCAACAGATCCAATAATATATTATTCTATTGAAAATATAAAGATTTATTTAAGTATACTTGCCGTGTTCAGCCAGCAATTGCTGACGGCTCTCTGTAACTTTGTCATCTAAGGTTACAATTTCTACATTTCCTCTTGACTTCACAATTTCTGCGGGACTCTCAACAGATGGAAAATACAAAAATTCATTTGTATTTTGATACGACATTAAGTTCTTGAAACAAGATTGATCATCCAATGTACATTGGAAATCTTCAGGAGATAACTGTCAATAACACAGAGATAAGAACAATAGTAAATAATTAATAGAATATTTATTGATTTGGTCAAACCTTTTCATCCACGAAGAGGACTAAGGACACATCTTTTTTGAGCACCTTATCCAGCTCATTGGAGAACTGTTGTTTTGGTACATGTGTCAGAGGTGGAAGAGATGAAGGATTTGCAAAGGCACTAGAAATTAATTTTATATATTTTTACTTTACAACAATATAAATTGGTATATATGTTATGAAAAGAATTAGATTAACAAATTTTATGTTTACATGCAGGTATTGAGAGAACCTTGTGTTTGTCATGTGACTTTCATGTGACTTATTAATGCTAACAAAATATACAGCATAATATTATACCACAATTGCCACATATTTAAGATAGTTATGAACAAAATCGATGAATACCACTTTTTCATTTATATAACATAACAAAACCCATATTTGGGGTGCAATTTTTTTTTTAAAATACATACTTCTTACTTCCCCAAATGAATACAGGTACATTTGGATCTGGATAAGCACAGTCAACTTTATAAACTACTATAAGTAAAGTGAAAAATAAACTTATTTTATTTAAAAACATCTTGCAGAGCAAATTAGCCTGTGAAATGAATATATGACACTACACTGACAAACGAAACAGCCCATCGAGTCACAAGTGCTGTCTGCTGACCACTGATGTGAAGTTCGTACGGGAGGCAAACTAATGTCATTGACTAGCTAAACATGGAGCAAGATAAAAGAAGAGTATAAATGACATGGAGTTCGTGAGGGGTGAGCTATGCGGTTATATAATCAAGGAAACACATAAATAAACTAGTGGTGCATGGCATCTTGCCTTAAAGCAAATTGCTGAAACTTCCCGTACCAAAATTAAATATTCGAGGAAAAAAAATCCAGCAATCAATAAATATTGATCAATAATTAATAACAATTATTTTAAACATTTTCAAATAGATAATTATAATCACTATATATTTTATCGTTCATAAAATATACAATGATGACCTTATTGTTCAAAACACTTGAGAAAGTTTACATTAGCGGGAGGTGCCGAATAAATCCATCTGAGGATATATTTCTTACGATTAGAATAACCCATTTGAAACATATACATTTTCAAACTGAATTGTAAATTTAAAGTTCATATTTAAAGTATAAAAATTTGTATATTTTTGAAAATTTTGAAAAAAAATGAAAATTTTGAAATGTTCTTATTATTAAAGTATCTACAAAATATCTGATTATTGAATGTGCATATGTCTAATGATCATTTTTGACCGCCAAATATATTATTTTTCTCTGTATCTCTGAAACCGCTAAACCTGCCTTACCAAATGTTTTTCAAATAATTCAAATCAAGTACTCCGTTCTCTCAGAATCTGACTTACCATTTTTGGCACTTTTTGTCCCGTATCTTTGAAACGACTGGACCTATCTTCACCAAAAACTAATCAGCATGTCTCCTCATCAATAGGAATCGAATGTTTCTTGAATCATTCAAATCGGTTAATTCGTGCGCCCTAAATAGTGGACGAAAAATTGTATCCAAACATATACACACCTATACACACACACACACACGTACATTTATTTTTTCTAAGGTATGCCAAAATGTTAAGAAACCTTCAAAACGTGAAGATATGCAAAAAGTTTCAAGTATGTATCTAAAGAATAAGAAGAAAGAAATCTAAGATAAATTTAAGCTTTTCTACAAGCTCATGAAAATCTTAATCGATTCAGTAAAAACGATTCACAAAAAGATCATAATTGATCATTTCAAATTATAGTCAATAGTCATTCAATCATTTTTTATTCCGAATAAAAAAAATTAAATGACTATTGACAAAATATAAAACGTATTAGGAGAGTAAAAATTTAGTGTTGTCTCTACTAAATATCTTTACTGGAGCTGAAGTCTTTGAAATTAGGGTTCTATCTTTGGTGCAGTATTGAAGCATTTAAAATAAATTAATTTATTGAAAGAAATAAGTAAAAGTAAGCAAGTTTGACTACTTGTTTTTAGCGAAAGTTCCATTAAAATCATCAAAAATACCTTTATCAATAAATTACAAAAAAGCAGCTTTGGCCGATTTTTACCATAAAAATCTATTCGTCACAATTCTCACCAGATATCTGTTAAATAAATAATTTTGCGTATATTTCAATCAGTAAAGCCATGAGTCAAATAATTTTATTTAGCTCAATTATTTACAATGTTTATCTAATAATAAATACATCAATTAAATTAAATAATATATAAGTTTAAATTAAGTGCTTATATTTTTATCATAACATTCGCCAAATTGGATAAGATATATATATATATATATATATATATATATATATATATATATATATATATATATATGAAATATGTGAGTTTGGTGTTGATATATATTTTGATGAGTTGTTTATAATCGGGCAGTAACACCAAGTAAAAAAACTAAAGTAGTTTTGAAATTACTTTATTTATCCATACGTTTCGGTCTTCCTTGAGACCATCATTCAGTGGAAAAAAGAAATTAATTATACAAAAATACACAAAAATATACTACACTATTACACTGTGATAAACCAAGCTATTAATAATTGGAACATTTAAACTAATTATTTTTTTTTTTTTGACAATTTTTGGTTACATTCTAGTGTGTACAAATTGACTAACGTCTAAATTCTCTAATTTAAGACTAGATTCTAGACTAACGTCTAAATACGAGTATTTAGACATTAGTCAATTTGTACACACTAGAATGTAACCAAAAATTGTCAAAAAAAAAATAATAATAATTAGTTTAAATGTCCCAATTATTAATAGCTTGGTTTATCACAGTGTAATAGTGTAGTGTATTTTTGTATAATTAATTTCTTTTTTCCACTGAATGACGGTCTCGAGGAAGACCGAAACGTATGGATAAATAAAGTATTTTCAAAACTACTTTAGTTTTTTTTACTTGGTGTTACTGCCCGATTCTAAATAACTCATCAATATATATATATATATATATATATATATATATATATATATATATATATACAGTACAGGCCAAAAGTTTCCGGACACTTGAAAAAAATCTCATTTTCTGAGTTTTTAGCTATATTTTTCATATAAAAATAATTTTATTCAAGTTGGTTTTGTACATTCTACGTAGTATTAATATTTCGTGACTGATTTGTAACCAATTTGTGAGAAATAGTAGACTAATTAGTAATGAAAATGTTAAAATGTCACTGCAGTCGATTTTCCTGAATATGACCACCCTTTGTTTTGATCACTGCAGCGCATATTTTTGGTAATCTTTCGACGAGTTTTTGCAATGTTTGCGCAGGTATGTTCTTCCAGGACTCGTTAAGGCAATTCCACGGGGCAGGGAGGCTGCTTGGATGCAAATCAGTCAGACAAATGCACTACAGTTCTATTGGATTAAGATCCATAATTTGAAGTATTTTTTCATCTTGTTTTTGCTTCAAATAATTGGCACAGAGTCGGGAAGTGTGTTTAGGGTCATTATCTTGTTGAAAAATAAATTTTGGACCAATTAAATTGAAACCAGATGGAATGGCGTGGCGCTCAAGTATGCTATGATACTGTTCTTTCTTTAAAGTTCCATGTATTTTGACAAGCGATCCGACTCCATTGAATCCCAAGCCATCACTGAACCACCACCGTGCTTGACCTTTGTCGAAATACACTTAGAATTGAGTCTTTCATTACCCTTCCTACGTCGATGACTTCCGAAAAGTTCGAATTTTGACTCATCCGTCCATAAAACTGATTTCCATTGATTGATGGTCCAATTTAAGTGGGTTTTGGCAAATTGCAATCTCTTTTGTTTATTTACTGCTCGCAGAAGTGGTTTTTTGAGTGGCCTGCACAATCGCCGGATCTTAATCCAATAGAGCTGTTGTGGGACGAGCTTAAATGCCGCGTGAAGGATTTGCATCCAACCAGCCTTGCTGCCCTGTGGAATTGCCTTAACGAGTCCTGGAAGAACATACCTGCGCAAATATTGCAAAAACTTGTCAAAAGATTACCAAAAATATGCGCTGCAGCGATCAAAGCAAAGGGTGGTCATATTCAGGAAAATCGACTGTGACATTTTAACATTTTCATTGCTAATTAGTCCGTCATTTCTCACAAATTGGTTACAAATCAGTCACTAAATATTAATACTACGTAGAATGTACAAAACTAACTTGAATAAAATTATTTTTATATGAAAAATATAGCTAAAAACTCAGAAAATGAGATTTTTCATGTGTCCGGAAACTTTTGGCCTGTACTGTATATATATATATATATATATATATATATATATATAAGTCGGCTGTAACAAATTTGGTGGGTCGTGATATTAACGACAAAATTAGATTAAACTAGATTAAAAATACTATTAATTGCTACGGCTTATAATTATAAATAACAAACGTTAATGGAATAAAAGAGTAACAACGAGTCGACAATATCAAGTCTTATAATAGTTAGCGTCAAATGAAAACTGTTTGTGAATTACAAGAACTCATCGTATATGCAAATGCGCTTTAAATCTATGTGTTTACTTGAGACTTACGTGTAGTTTTACGTAAAGCTATAAGATACCTAAGTTTATATTAACATAACATAACTTAAAAATATTAACAAGTCTTATAAATTCTGTCTTATAGCTTAAAATCAATCGGCCTGTTTCTTTTCAAGTTTTTGCCTGGTCAATAATTCTTCAATCACACTTCTGTTATGAGCAGAATTGGCTCGCACCCAAGGTGGTAAATTACCACTCGTACTGGCCATACCAGGCAATCCCGGCTTTTTATTCATTTTTGGCTTCTCTGGTATTTCTGGTTTAAATTTCACAGGCTTTGGTGGACTAGGCACCTCCAGGGGCGTGGGCACCTGACTAGGTACCTGTGGTGGTTTGGGTATGCGATCTATCGATGCCTTAGATTTTGGAAAAGTATGGAAAGGAATAATCGGCTTTATGAGATCTGGTTTGTTATCTTCCTCCTCTGAGCCACGTGGCTTTTGCAGCGCGAAGGGTTTTGGAGTATTTGGAATTCGTGGCGGAAGAGCTGGTATTGACGAATCTATTGATGATACGCTTGCCTTAGGGGAAATCTTAGGCGAAAGTGAAATATTTTTGGGAGAAATTTCTGGTTTACCAATCGGCAAAGAAACAATAGATTTTGTATCTTCGTCCGATCCTCTACGATTCGGTGATGAGGTGTGTGGAAATTTCGAATCAATACTGATATCATGATCGGATAGTGATTTTCCTTGGAAGTCACAATTTAATGGCGGGGTATTGAAATTGGTAATAGTGTTAACGCATTCGTAGATATCTTCTGATTCATATGTTGCTTCTTCTTCTTCTTCTACTTCATGAGTAACATCATCTTTATCAAATGTAAATAATTTATGTTCCATTTTAGGGATAGAAGGCGGTGTTGGCAATTTTCTCGTATAAGCATTTTGTTTGTCGTGGACGCTATTAATATGCATTATCCATTTCTCCATCTCCTTATTGCTGATCGCATAAAACTGATGGCTCTCTTTACCATCGTGTGTAATTTCGAAACAGCAATCTTTCTTTTTTGCATCTTTAGTAGTAGGATTCAGACATTCTTGCGCCTTGTATCCAACCAAGTTTATGTTGAAAGTTGGTTCTTCATCGTATTCGTTGTTGTACAAGAGCAGCCAATTGTCAATGATTACTGCTGACATTGTACATAATGATTTCAAAACGTTCCGAATAGTTCGATTTTTTCTATTTTTCTTGCATTCTAATGGTCCAGCTTTAATATTTTTCTGTTGAGCTTTTTGATATGACCAATCTAAAAAAATATAGTCATATATTTATTATGAACAACTCAATAAATGACTTATTAAACTATGCTTACTTTTGAAAGGAGAATCTTCCAAATCCTTTTCCGGTAATGATTTATTAAATACATTCTTTATGGGCTCAGGAGCGGTAATTTCAAAATCATTTGTTTTGTGACTATCGTCATCTGATGATCCTTCGGGAGCCTCATAGAAGGATTCTTCAATAACTGTAATATAATAAAATTATAATGAACAAATAATTCCTATATCATTATAGTGTTCGAAAATGAAACATAATGATTTTGAAAAATATACATACGATCTGTGTCATTAATTTCTTGCGAGCTACCATTCATAGGCAAATATTCATCAAGAGTTGTTTGTGGTAGCTCTATATTTAGCAATTTTTTAATATGGTTAAATAATCTCTGTCTTTCCGCTTCTAAGGCGCCGTCTAACTTTGAGCCTTGTAGTTGCTCAAGGTATCTATACACATCTGTAATAACGATTATAAATGATAACGATTATAAATTTTTTAACGGGGCTAATAATTATATATTTTATGGTAAAGTACAAATCTAAACATTTGAAAAAATAGTTCAAATGAAAAACTAGTATAAAATTTTAATTTAATTGGACTAGGTGTAGGTGTATGTGGCATTTTGCCTTAAGGCAAGTTGCCCAAACTTCTCTATAAGTGATAATAATCGTCTTAATTAATATATTCATATATTGAGTAATATATAAAAATACCGAGTTGCTGTGGTGTTCATAATGTGGGTACTATAGCAGAATTTTAGAAATAGAAGAATTTTTCTATTTTGTTCTTTGTACCCACAGCGTCACTAAGCCTGTCTTCGGTGAATCATGAATCAGCTCCTACATTTATATGTATATGTCAAACGAAATCATTCGCCAATTTTAACTTAATTAGTATTTTTAGTTAATTCCAAAATCTTGGTAATATTAAATGAATCACGTTTTATCATTTTTGAACTCTACACATATCCGGCCGCCAAAGATAAATGCAAAATCAAATAGAGTTTGAATATTAAATACATATGTAATGTAACTGTGATTTTTCGTAATAAAAAATCATTCTCAGAATAAAAAAATATATTCTGCAAATATCTTGATATTGACTTATAGATATTCATACGGATACGAAATTAACTGAGTCTCGAAACGTATGGAGAACTAATTTTTTTTTGGACACAACTTACTTTTTCTTAATAACTAGATGGATGCCAGTTAAAAAAAACCTTTGTTTATAATTATATATTTTTAATTGTGCCAACGGAGATAATACAACAGAGATAAATATATCTCTGTAAAGTAAATTTGCAAATTATTTATTAAATAATCGTAGGAAGTCCTAAAATTGATTAGCAAAATAAACTAGTAGTAGTACCAAAAATTAATAAAAAACTTTGAAAATAATCGAGTTTTGAGAATTTTGAGATTTTTGAAAAATATTGACTTATTTTAAAAATTAGATTTTTTATACTTTAAAACTTTGAAATTTTTAACTTCCCGTAATCGAAAATAAAAAATATTATATATCTTTGCGACTCAAAGGTTTCTGAATATTTTGTCATACTACAAAAAATGAATGTATGTGTGTGTGTGTGTTCGGATACAAAATTTCGTCAACGGTTTCGGTTAAAACACGTATTAACCGATTTGAATAATTCAAAAAACATTTGATTTGTATTGATTTGGAGGCGGGCTGATTAGTTTTTAGCGAAGGCAGGTCCAGCCGGTTTGAAGATATGGGACAAAAAGTTCAATTAAACAATTATAAAAACATTCGATTTGTATTGATGGGGAGAATTTCGTCAACGGTTTCGGTTAAAACACGTATTAACCTATTAGAATAATTAAAAGACATTCGATTTGTATTGATGGGGAGACATGCTGATTAGATTTTCGCGAAGGTCCAGCCGGTTTGAAGATACAGAGCAAAAAATTACAAAAATGTTAATTTTTGTTTCAATTTTTGATATAACGGATAGTCCGATTTGAATGATTCAAAAAACATTTTATTTTATTGACGAAATGAACAACTGGGATTTTTTGGTATCAAACAAAGACTCAAAACGTATAGAAGCCTTAATAAAAATTTCAGCATAAGATAATATTATATTTTGTATCTTCAGTTTATAATAAATATATAAGATTATAATATTCATATCGTCACCTAGTTTACAGTTCGCTCACATATTCTATCTTAAAAATATTTTTTCATAAATATAACAATTTTAACACAGCGTAGTGTTTTCATTTTGCACATATTTCATACTTCAAACAGCAAAATTTGAACAAAAAGCAATAATATCCGGTGTAACTTTAAACAAAAACATGTCAGGCATTTTCTAATCCAATTATTAATTAAATATTTTGCATGTACTAAAATCAGTTGAAAAATCATAATACTATTATCTATGCAATAACAATTGATTGTCACACGGATTTTGTTATTAATATTTTAGTATTCCAAGTAAACTTATTTGCGTGTTCTCATAGTGAACAAACAATACAGGATTCGTATTGTAAAAATCAATTTTGATATCAAATAATAATATAGTTTATTTGGAAATAACCAATGGATGTTATGGTTTGATCCAAGGAAAATTAATGAGGTTTTTATCTAATAAAAATAATAAACTTCCTTACTTAAAATCTAATCTTTTGTTATATTTTCAAACACCTACATAACCAGGTGTGTTGAATATTTCATGGCTCGATTGAAAGAAAATTAATGAAGTTTTTATCTAATAAAAATAATAAACTTTCTTGCTTTAAATCTAATCTTTCATTATATTTTCAAACACCTACATAATCAGGTATGTTGAATAATTTATGGTTTGATTGAAGGAATATTAATGAGGGTTTTATCTAATAAAAACAATAAACTTCATTACTTCAAATCTAATCTTTGACTATATTTTCAAACACCGAGATAATCAGGTTTACTGAATCACAGTTAGAACTAGTGGTGCACGGCATTGTGCTTAAGGCAAATTGCTGGAACTTGCCGTACCATAATATTTAATTTAAAAAAAATAAAAAATTTGCAAATTTCGCATTTTTTGAAAAATTTTAATTTTGTAATTTGAGCGCGCTGCGTAGCTGTTTTAGAGGCAAAATCTGGAAACGCGTAAGCGCTGCGTTGCAATCTTACAGTTCAATATTATAAATATTGGTACGAAACCCATAGAAATAAAAACAAAATTTGTACTTATTATTAAAATATCTGATAATTTGATATGCATATGTCTAATGATCATTTTTGACCACTAAATGGCCTTTATTTTTATTGGATCTCCTAAACTACACCGAAAACCGAAATTGTGGAAGAAAAATTATATCCAAATATACATATACACACATACATCAATTTTTTCTAAGGTATTCTGAAATTTCTGAAACAGAAACATTTGCAAACACTTTAGTTTTCTATTTTTTTGCGATCACTATAATTCACACTTCGGGAAGTTCACAAGTTTCAAAATTAATAACTCTTTGGAAATGACAAAAAAGTGAAAATTGCACATAATATTTAAATAAAACTATCTACTAACTAACTAACTTTCTCTACAGTATTAATACCTTAATATTAAAGTTTCATTTCTCATTCAATATGCAAAAAGTTTTGAAATTGAAAAATTATAATCATAATTTTTATTTTGATACTAAGTAGTTGTAGTAAGTAATAAATAGGCCACAAAATATGTTAAGTAAAGAACAAGTATAGAAATTTAGAATTTTCCAAGACTAAATCTTCTTTTTACATTATCCGTTAGCTAGTTTTAAAACAGTTTTCTGAAAAATCTTATTTGTAGTATAATTTTATTCAAATCGAGATCGATGAACTGACGCCGGACTTAATATTTCAATATTCAAGATAAATTAAAATACAAACAGAATTTTTTATCGTTATCAAAATAAATATATGATATAATTGCTCGATTGCTGAACTTGATAAACGTTCATGCTTAAAATTATTTGCTTAGTTGAAATGCAATTGGAGATACGAACTCTTGTGAAAAAATATGTGGGCGTGAGTATATTTAAATATAATTGAAATAAAATCACTTGATTATAAAATTTTAAATTATTAATAATATGCACAATTTACACTTGTTATAAAAAATATTCGAGTTTCAAAAATTTTTTTTTAATATTTTTCTAAGTGCTTATATTTTCATTCATTAAAACCCTTAGTCATACATACTGCATTTATTAGAGACATAATCACACATCACAAGTTAGACACATTGTCCGGTGTAAGGAATCGCAGCAATTTTTTTACAAATACTAATTTTTGATTTTCTTCAATTTATTTAACAATTTTAATATTTTTTAGCGTTTAATTTAATTAATATCTATTATAAAAGCTGTCATATGTACAAACCCTGCAATGCATCTTTAATCTTATCCATATTATTGTAATCTATTTTTGTTCACTTAAACAATTTTCACTAAAAATTTTGTATTAGTAAACTTATTTTTTTCATAAATATTTGAATTAAAACTTTAATTTTTTTTTTTGAAAAAAAAAATTGTTAACACTCAATTAATAATTCGCGACGGAGTTCGCTTTTCCATCCAGCCTTATCGTTGGACTGACTTAACGCGACTATTCTGAGACGACTCCCGCGTTGCAATTGGAAAAGCGCTTTTGATAGAGTCGACGATGGTGGGTGAGAGTAGGACGTATCATTAAACTACCGATAATTAAACAAACTCGGTATTATATCGATAATTAAGCACACTCGGCATTATATCGATAGTTACAACTATTTTTTGCAATTTTCGCGAAAAAACGGTATCTCTATCTTTGGTTTTTAACCAATTAAGTGTGATTGACGTGTATACTCGTCATGGAGAAGTGGCATAATTTTTTCATGACGAGTATACTTGTAATGTATCCAATAAATTAGTTACTCGTCATAGAGAAGTGGCAAAATTTTGCGGACTTACTCGTCACGTGTCCAATAAATTAGTTACCGTTGGCTAATCAAATTGTAATTTAGGAAAACACTAGTGGGATGCATGGCATTGTACCTTAAGGCAAATTGCTGGAACTTCCCGTACAGTAATTAAAAATCTTGGTACGGAACCCAAAAAAATTTACACAAAATGTGTATACATTATTAAAATCTCTATAAAATATCTGATAATTTGATATGCATATGTCTAATGATCATGTTTGACCGCCAAAAGGCATTTTTTTAACTTATTTTTATTGAGAGTCCATAACCGCTAGATCTGCCTTCCCAAAAATTTAATCAGTTATTCATCTTGTCAATACAAGTAAAATGTTTTTTAAATTATTAAAATCGGACCCTCCGTTTTCTTGTTGAGTTACCGTTTTTGACTCTTTTTGTCCCATATCTTCGCAATGGCTACACCTGCCTTTGCCAAAAACTAATCAGTACGTCTCCTTATCAATACGAATCGAATGTTTTTTGAATTATACAAATCGGTTGATCCGTGTTTCCGAAATCGTCGACGAAAATTTGTATCCGCACACACATACGCACATACACACATACACACACACACATATATGCACACACACATATACACACACATACACACACACACATATGCACACACACATACATTCATTTTTTCTAAGGTATGCCAAAATGCATTGCCCTACGGGAAGTTAAAAAGTCATAACTATTCACGTTTTATTGTTCAAAATGAACTCTATTTGCTACAATTTGTTTTTACTCAATTAACCATGATTGGCGAGTATACTCGTCATAGAGAAGTGGCAAAATTGTATGACTTCCTCGTCACGTGTCCAATAAATTAATTACCGTTGGCTATTCAAATTGTAATTTTGGAAAAAAACACAACATTCTCCAATATTGACCTAGTCATAACTATTCATGTTTTAGGGTTCAAAATGATCTCTATTTGCTACTATTTATTGAATTGAAAATGAACTTTATTTGCTGCAATTTGCAATTTGTTTTTACTTAATTAACCATGATTGACGAGTATACTCGTCATAGAGAAGTGGCAAATTTTGTGACTTACTCGTCACGTGTCCAAAGAATTAATTACCGTTGACTATTCAAATTGTATTTTAGGAAAAAACACAACATTCTCCAATATCGATCAAGTCATAACTATTATGTTTTAGGGTTCAAAATGAATTCAATTTGCTGCAATTAACCGTGATTGGCAAGTTTACTCGTCATAGAGAAGTGCCAAAATTTTTTGTATTGACGAGTATACTCGACATGTGTCCAATAAATTAGTTACCGTTGGCTATTCAAATTTTAATTTATAAAAAATAAACAAAACATATTCTCAAATCATACTAAAATCATGGAGTAGTACTGCCATAGGGCTGGTTCGTCAGTTGAATTAAACTTCAACTCGTTTCAGATTACCCATAATGAATTTCGGATACCATTGTGTGAAATGGCAATTTTCAATTGAAAACATATTTTTGATCTATATTTTCAAGTAAAAATGGACATCGCTACTGCTCGATATCAGATTGACCAGAGCGCGGGCTCGAAGTCGCGACCCTATCCACACAAAGTCAGCGCATTAAACCATTGCGCCATGGAAAATTTTACCTTAAGGATTTATTCCTTATAGAAAATACTATTCCTAAAGAAAATATCAATAACTGATATTTTCAAATATCAAGTTATATCTATTTATTTACAATTTACCCACCTTTTATGTTATGTTTTAGGGTGAACTCTATATTCATATAATAATTTGTTTTACAATCAATTAACCTTGATTGACGAGTATACTCGACATGGAGAAATTGAATTTTTGCATTTATATGTATAGTGTTTAATTGAATTTATTGCGATTGTAATGTATTCTCAAAAGAGCTTTTCGAATAATTTTTTTTAAAGAAACTTGATCGCTAATATTCATTTTTAATTGTTTTTCTTATTTTCAAATTTAAAATTAGCTATTGTTATCTGATAATTATTAATCCTTCTGATTCTAATTTAAATTTCTCAAATTTAAAACTTTGCTAATATCGAAATTATTTGTAAAAAAGGAGACTAGTGAAAATTTTAGCCATATAACACTCAAAGAGCTTTTCGAATCAAATATTCTGCATTTTGCATTAACATATTTCTTTTCCATCTTGCTCAAAATTTTGGCTTCACTATCGTTATTGCCTTATTTGCAAAATATTGTAAAACAGCGAAATGTTGTGTCATGTTCATCATTTAATTGTAATAATTATAGAGAAAGTTTACTAATTATCTTTATTTGCACTAAACACAAATGAAAAAATAATAATCTGAAAAAATGTACATGATACTAAAGAGGAATTGATATATTTTAAATCAGAACAATATTCAACATTTAATAAATAATATATTCAATGTAATAATAATTTATAAAAATCTGTTTTTAAATAATACTGCACACTACCATTAAAATTATATGTACATAGCCATACTAAAATTATAATTCTTTTTGAACTTTTGGTAAACTCAAAGAATTGCACTATTCAATGTTTTGTGAAATAATCTATGAGCATTGAACTTACATCTAGATTCCCTGATTGTTTAACAATCACCTAATATATAAAAATAATTAGGTATGGAGTACGCATTTTATAAAAAAGCAGGCTCATATTTTTAGAACAAACTTTTTTATACATTCATTTTCAAGTATATTTTATTTCAATATGCATATTTTGCAGAATAACAGGTACTCGAAAATGTTCAAAGCTGTTGTGGTATACCACAATGTATTCCAAGCCTCAAGCGTTAACATCACTACTTTTGTATTTTATATATAACATAATTTAATAAATATATTATAAAACAAAGTTTAATAAAATGTACAATTATAATCCTAAATCATTTTTAGAAATATTTGTGACAAATTAGGTAAGTTATTGCTTGCCTATTAATTATTGCATTGTATATTATTGTTTCAATATTTTAGTATTTATGGTGTATCTATAGATGTTGATCTCTGCAATTCCTTGTAACAACTTCGACAAACTGAAACTGGCTTGTTACTATCATGGCCTGGTAAAGGACTTTTGAGCGCCATACAGCGTGTGCAGAAAACATCACCACATTTATAACAATGATACTGAAACACAAAAATAATATTATTAGTTGAAGTTGCTAAAATATAAACCAAGTTTAAGAACACAAAGATATTCTTGAAAAAATTTAATTAAAATTCGATTTGAGATTAATTTTAAATTAAGATTTCCTTCAACGTACCTTTACGCTATTATGATCAAATGGTGTTGAGCAAATGCACTGATTAATATTGCGTAATGTTTTCCAATCAAGAGCGACAGACTCAATGGCTGTAGATAACTGATCATCTTGAGAACTGGTGGCTTGAGATGAATTTTCAGTTTCCTAAATAATTGAATAAAATTTCATGATTCGTCTTTTCAAATTTTCTATTGCTTGAAGTACTTACATTTGAATTATTCGTATGTGAGGTGTCTGACTCCTCATCTATGAGTTGACTCATAGACTTTGCTTCATATTGGGATTTATTTTCCACTTTACTTTCTTCAGTTTTAGTGTTCAAACCAACTCTATTAATCAAATCTGTTGTGAGCAGCGTCTTGAAATAGGATATGCTCTGTAATAGAAATAGTAAGATACATACAAATCTTTTAAAACTGCTTTAGCATTATGTTTTAATATATACTTTTAATGCACATATTGTACCTTTTTCAAATAAGCTGCATGATCTTTCAATGATGCTGTGTGATCAGTTTGGGATAACAAATGATCACCTAAGGGTTCTCTAGGGTGAACACCATTTTCAAATCGATTATACATTCCTGACCAAAACCTATTAAAATAAACAATTAATATTGTGTGCTAATGCATTAATTGGTTGATGCATATATGAAAAATGAGTTTATAAGTATTTGATTAATACTTACATAATATTCTGTGGTATAAAATCAACATCAAGTAAATCTATGACATTCTCTGCTTTGTACAGTGGATTTAAATATTCATTCCTATGTTTCTGCATATAACCCCAAAGCGAGAATGTTCTTTCTGATAATCTAAAAATAAAACATGATATCAATTTTCAATAAAATGTTGGTTTCCAATGCAAATGATTTTACTCTTACTTCAGATTGAGTCTATCTTTCTCACAATTTCCAACAAAAGTTCCAAATTGGCAAGACATGACATGGTCATGTAAAATAAATAAAAAGCGCTCTGTAAATTCAAAGGCATGAGGAGCTGAATTACAGAGTTGCCAAGTGGCATCTAATAATTGCGTAAAAACAGGTGCAACTTCCTTGGGTTCACCTTTCAAGAAACCACATCTATCAGTAAACTTATGACCAAAAGCTAACCAATCTTTTTCAATCAGAGTCTGAAAAGATTTATCATGTTATAAATTTGCTACTTTGGAAATGGATTTTTGCTACAACTTATTTATTACTAATATTATATATAAAGGTAAATATTTAACAGTTCTCTCTCTAATTTCACCTGATATCCCTTAATTGTCCTGTAGTATGGATCTAATAATATACTAGCTATAGAGCACACTTGAGCTGTTCTATCCCAGCCATCCGAACAATGTACCAAGACCGTTTGCCCAGATGAAACTGCTTGAGCGATAAAACGAGATGTGTCCAATATACTTTTTATATGCTTAAGCCATCCAGAACTCTCCAACCCTGATAAGAATGAAGACATGGTAGGGAGCTTTTGTTCACACACTAAAATCATTTCACTCTTATTATAATAAATTATAATATTTTTGTTAAAATAAAATACTCTTTACAAAATAAAATATTTGCTACAAAAGAAAATTTGTACTCATACAAAGTTACAATTTTCATATTGAAATAACATTTCATTAAAATACACATACATATAAACATTTATTGTGATTCGAATTCATTTAAGGGGCTGTTTTGATCTAGAGTTCTAAAAAATCGATTGTTTTTTTGTGCATGTTTTCAAAATTTACCTAATCAAGGATGTGTGTATGAGAGGGTTTTCCAAAATTTAAATTGTTTTTGGAGATATAGTTGTTTGAGCATGATAATGCTCTTGTAAACTTTAAATGCATTTTTCTCTAAACTGCCATTTTTGTACACAATATTTCTAGAATTAAAAATTTGCGACTATTTTTAATTTAATTTTTTTTTGTATTCTCAAAATATTAAACAATAATTTTAGAAAACAAATAGTACAACCATTGTCTCCGTTTTTTAGGGCCTTTCAAAAAACGCATATAATTCATGCCTCTAGACCAGAACACCCTCTTAATGTGGATAAAACCAAACATGCAGTCGGTGTCACTAACCTTTCGCATGGGTATTATAATACTTACTATTACATATCTTTCTATACCGCTTATGCTACAACTTACTTTCCATTAATTTCAATAAACTGGCTCTCATTGTGTGAATATTTTCAATACCAAAGAACTTGAATTTAATATTTTCATAAAATACTTCATTTTCATATCCTTTACCAGCAGCTCTATTTGCCATTGCATTTATCTAAATATAAAAACATACTTTTAGAGTCAATTATTTAATAGGTATTTGCTTTTTAATCATTTTTAATAATACCCGAGGCCTAGTATCCACAACATACATATATGTAGATGAAGGATTAGTTTCTAGTATACAGTTTAATAATTGTTCATCCTCAGGACATCGTGCACTGAAACCTGATAAAGGTTGACTGCATCTGAAAAATACAATTATTTGAAATTTATTATGAATAAGTGCACAATTAGTTTGTTATGAGCAAATTTACAAATAAATTACTATATAAATGATTATAACCTGCATATTGAAGCCTTGTTCTTGTGTAAATATGTGAGAACCGGTAATCTTCCTTTGGATCGAAATTTTGCACTTCCTTGTAACATATTTATTGTGCTGTTAGCAGGCACATACAAACAATTAGGATAAGTATCACATAGCTAGAAATATATTAGAAATATAAATAAACTTTTTTTTTATTATAAGAAGAGTGTACCTATTTACTTACCTCATAATTTTCATTTAAATCTGTGTAAATCCATTCATCATTTGGAACATTCATTCTTTTAAATTCATCCTCTAAATTAAAATAATTCCAACCTTCGCTCTTATGCATATCATTTTTATTTATGGAGTACTGGAAGCAATACAGATCATCGATAGAAACTGAAAACTGTCCCCATAGTACGAATCATTGAAATAATTACAATATGCAAACTTTTATCACTCATTGGAATAACTATTATTCAGTAATACCCTGCTTAATAATGCTGGTACATTTAGCATACTTTTTTCTCCAGAATCATGGTAGAAATAATAGAATTAGACAAACTGATTTAGATGACGTCCATGTGGAAGATGTTGAAGAAATATAAGTTTATAAAACAGCAACTAGTCTTTCTAATGATGATCTAAAGAAATTAACTAAGCAAGAAGAGAACAAAAATATTGAAAGTAGTGTTTTCGAAGAGAGAATAGAACATTCAATGATGTTTGTAAATAGGTTTTTAATTATTGTGATTAAAATTATAATTTGTTGAAAATGATCCAACTTTTGTCAGGAGTTCAAAAGCAGAGTGTTACAGATGCTTTAGGGATTGTTCAAGTATTACGTAAGCAGATTTATTACAATTATTTACCCCCCCCCTCCCCTTTGTCAGCAAAAGTAAGCAAAAGTTCTTACCCAAAATAAGCAAAATAAGCAAATCAATAACCCCCCTGCCCCCCTATAGTGCTTACGTAATACTTGAACAGCCCCTTATTCACTTATCAATAACTTCTAAGAACAAAGAAAAATATTACAAACCACAGTAAATTTTTGACAAAAGAGCAAAAAATTTAAAACACTGAATGGAGACCAGATGATTCTACTTAATTTGAATTTGATTGGATAGCATTAGTATATTCGTTTATATCATTTCTACTTTTGTGTGTAATAAATATCAGGTTTTATTTATATTAAAAATGAAACCAGTGGTCAAGATTTGACCAGGATCTTTTGTATTTAACCTGAGACCTGATATACTTTATTATAAGATTGAGAGTCCAGCAACAGGAATGAGAGAAGAAGCTTGTAGATCAAAGATTCTGCTAAATAGTTAATTAATCAAAGTGATCCCTACGTGCCAGTTATAAAATTTAATACCTGGCTAACTTTATATTTATCTTCCCCTAACCTCGTTATTAAAATTTTAAAATATGTACCTCAATTAGTGCTGTTTCACTTTACAACACCCACCTTAAGCAGAGTATTACTGTTATTATTATTTTCTCATTGTGCAATTAAATATGAAATGCTATTAATGAGTATTAAGTTAACTTTTACAAACCAGGTTGGGCTAATTGCAACAAAGTATTATAAACGTCATGGCTATCGTTTTCTTTTCTTATAAGAAATATTACTGATTGGAATGTTTTGCACCGAATTTGAAGTGGGCATCCTGTAGTACTCAACGGTAATCGTTCTACTGCTGCAATATGTGTGTGTAATATCTAAAACACAAAAATTAAAATAATTACCTGGATAGTAAAATAGTTTTATGGTAATAAAAATGTTTCATTTACCCATGTTTCATTTTTTGCATCAGGATCCACAAATATTAAATGAGTTGCTGTAATGTACAGTGTTCCTTTTGAAGGTTTCCGGCTGTTGTACCTGTCCAGCATCCGAACATTTTCGACCTTGATAAATTAAATAAATTGTAATTATTGTTGTTTTAATTCATATTTCATTTATTACCTTTGGGGTCCTGATTATTTCCATTCTATGAATTTAAATGTACGACTTTGTATGCCATGTAACAATTTTCCCAAATAATTTTTATCAATCCTGTAACACGTTATTAATGAATGAAGATTGGATATTATGCATTTTGAATTATTCCAATGTTTTGGGAAGGTGTTAAATTCATCGTAACTTGAATGAAAACATAAATGTCATTTTAAGTAAATATGATACATGTTTGGTTAGTTGCCAAAAGGGCAGGGTTGTGTAACCCATAACCTATGTAAAAATCGAACTTAAATGAAATATTGTTTTTCGTACCAGAAAATCCAAACTATCTGTAAGTGGAATTCTGTCTTGAGGCAATTATGGCATCGTGCCTTAAGGCAAATTGCTGGAACTTCCCGTACCGTAACGAAATGTTCGAGGAATACTGAATGTTTTCAAATAGATTATTATAAATATTGTAACATTGTCTAATATTTATAAGAATTATATAAACTGAATTGCAGAGTTGAAATTATTTGTAAAGTATATTAGAACTATAGTCAGAATTATTTTCGATATACAAAAAACTAAAAAAAAAAAAAAAAAAAAAATTGGAACAAGACAAGCAGAAAGTTCTTTGAATCAATTGAATCTGACGCTTAGTTCTCTCAAAAACTGCCATTTTCTACATATTTAACTCCGTATCTTCAAAATGGCTGGGCCTGCCTTTGCCAAAAACTAATAAACACTTCTCAAAATCATTACTAATTGAATTTTTTTAGATCATTCAAATCGGATACTCCGTTCTCTCAAAAATTCGATTTCTACTTTTTGCACTCTTTGCTCGTTATCTCCGTACCTGCTGGACCTGCCTCTACCAAAAACTAATCAGCTCTTTTCCTTATCAATAGGAATCGAATGTTTTTTAAACCATTCAAATCGGTTCATCCGTACGCCCGAAAACGTGGGCGAAAATTTGTATCCATACATACATACACACACACATACACACACACGTCCATTTTTTCTGAAGTATGCCAAAATGTTCAGAAACCTTCAAAACGTCGAAAAATGTAAAAATTTTCAATTCCGATTTTCGGCCCATTACAATAACTTACCCTACGGGAAGTTTTATTACTGATTTTATATTTTCTCGAAGTTTCAAGCATTATAAATATATCTTATTCTATTATATGGACCTCCAAGGGTCTAAGGAAACTTAAATGAAATATTGTTTTTCGCACCAGAAAATTTGATTTACTGATTTTATATTTTCTGGAAGTTTCAAGCATTATAAATATATCATATTCTATTATAAGGGCCCCCAAGGGTCCATGACAACATTCAAGGGATCAACTCCAGGAAAATATTGTTTTTCGCACTAGAAAATTCGATTTATTGATTTTATATTTTCTCGAAGTTTCAAGCTTTATAAATATATCATATTCTATTATATGGACCTCCAAGGGTCCATGACAACATTCAAGGGATCAACTCCAGGAAAATATTGTTTTTCGCACTAGAAAATTCGATTTATTGATTTTATATTTTCTCGAAGTTTCAAGCATTATGAATATATCATATTTTATTATATATGGACTCCCAAGGGTCCATGACAATATTCAAGGGATGTACTTCAGAAAAATGTTGTTTTTCGCACCAGACAATTGGATTTAACGATTTTATATTTTATCGAAGTTTCAAGCATTATAAATATATCATATTCTATTATATGGACCCCCAAGGGAAAACAACTTTCAGGGGATCTTTTTCAGGGAAATATTGTTTTTCGCACAATTATTGTTTTTTACAATAACTTACCCTACGGGAAGTTAAAAACATCATTAACATGTTTGAAATTCTGTATTAAAAGTAACATTAAATATCTTTCATATGGAACATATCAGTAAAATATTTTAGAAAATTAGAAATAGGATTAGGTTCGAAATAGAGACCTTTTTTTCTATGAGACTGGCAGTGATCTAGAAAATGATGCTAGCAATCTCAACTTACATACTTTAGTAATTTTCATTTTTTGCAGAATTTTGCATCTGCTATTTTTCTGTATTTAGGAAAACTGCAAATTAATTTCAATATCCACATTATTATTCCCTATTGGCTTGTACCAAAAAGAAGTAACACATGAAAAATTATATTAATATATTTCGAAATACTTATGTATTTTCTCAATTTTTTTCACATATGCATTCACATATAGAAAATAAAATAATGAAAGTTTTCATTTTCCAATCGTTTATATTTGTGTATCACTTTCAAATTTAGTCAATTTATTCTAGGACAATGACATGAAACAATTATAAACCTTTCACAAAAAACTTATGAATTATAATATAATGACAAGATGGGTGAATTATTTTTATATAAGATAAAATAAAAATCATACATATTTACAATTTATATATAATAGACTTAGAATAATGCAACCTTTGTCATTTAATAAAAATATATGTATTCTTATATATTAAAACTTGCATATAAAATTGTGTTTATCTACTAAATTTTGAAGCTCGATTCTAGACATTCCAAACATTAAAAAAAAGTTCAGCTTTAATAATATTTTTATAATTAAACATCTAAGCATTCATGGAATACCATGCACCGCTTATTCGATAATTAAATGTTCATAGCTTGGAAATATGGTATACACCTTTAAGATTCTAAATAAAATTTGGCTTTTTATAAAATAAGTTTCTTCTAGTCATCCAATTTCTTTTCTAAAATAAATACGTCTTATAAACTATGATAAAAAGTGATGAAAGTTTTATGTTTATTTGAGCTTCATTATGTTTCAATTCAAACGTCAGTTAAAAACTGATAAAAACCAAGTGAAGTTAAAACATTGACTTTTTTTTTTGGAATGTTTATCTAAGATTTATATGTAAAATATATCACACATAAATCAATTTTAAAAATACAGTTGATATATTTCAATTATCAAAAATAGTGTAATACATATTAAGGTAAAATATTACGTTTACCTACTTGTACCATATAAGATTTTTTTTTTTGGTTAAATAACATGTATATGAATTTATATGCATTTACATTGTGTGTATTATTTTGTACTATCTTATTAAATGAGTTAATAATATAAGCTACAAAGCTTTTGTTACTATGACATTATTTAATAAAATAGTGCAAAATAGATTGTAGTGAGTTCATATTTATTTATATATATATATATTATATATATATATATATATAATATATATATATTTGTAGTGCTTCTAATGTAAAAAACGAGAAATTTGTGAAACTATTTTATATTTTATGAATAACTTTCCAGTAAAAGTAATATGTGGCCAAGTCTTCAGATAAAAAGCAAGATGGGTATAATATTTAGTATATACTAATTTACAACAAAACTTAGTTTATTTTATTAATTTAAATTTAATAAAACTAAATGATCTTAATGTACAGTACATCCTGTAGTTAAATTTTCTTAATCATTTTAATGAAATAAAATAGTTTCACACTTGTCATGTTTTTCCTTCTATTTTTAGCCTAAAATCTCTTTCTCTTATACATGTATTGGCTTACGTATATAATTTGTATGTGTTTATGCATAATTCAAACATACTGTATGAGTCTTTCAAGATATGTGTCTATTAAAAATATTTGTTTTTTTCTGGTTGGATTATTATATCACATATATGACAAATAGCTAATAATTAAGAATTACCTTACTTTGACAGTGAGTGTAAAAAACAATTATAAAATAAGAACATAACAAAAATGAATTTTGTATATCAATATCTATATAATAGTCAGTTGCAAATAAATAATATAAAACTCTAGTAAAAAAGTGATTAAAATTTCCTATGTAAAATATAACTTAATTAGTTAAAATATAGCTAAAATGTCAGATATTATGTCTGATATAATATTTACAAAATAATTACAATTTATAAATAAAAATATATATATGTACAACTAATTAATCACATTCACACAATTATAAATAATTAACGTAGATAATATTTTGTGATGAGAAGTTTGCTCATTTATTTATTATCAATACAGAGATAATAAATAGAATTTTATAATCAACTATATATGACCATAACATTATGAGCAAACTTCTCATTATAATTCATATTATTGTATACCATCAAAGAAACAAATAACATTTACATTAAAATTATGTCAGCGAATCTAATATCTACATTATAAATAAATACTTCACTCAATAGGATTCATACAAATGAAAACAAAACATCAAACGAATAAGAAAACAAAACACAATACTTAATGGATGATCACAGCTATTATTTAGATTTTGGGGAATATATATTTCCATGTTGTTGAGAAGGCTTCTTTGCACTGGGCTGACTTTTATTTTGAGCCTGCAAACTTCTCACAATTGTATCATGGCTGCAGTGCCAAACGTACTCTCCAGCTGATTAATTTTTAATTGCTGGTACAAAAATGCTTGTTGTGCAAAAGGAGCCATGTGCGAAGCAGCCAAGTTTATGTTATAAGGGTTTTAGGACTACTATACAATTTTGGAATTTGTTTGTATGGATGGCCAGCTAGGGAATTGGTTGAACTAGGCCTAGAATATTCACAAGGCGGACTAGAGCCTGGAGAATTAGAAACTAGATTTGCAGGTGGTGTTTTGAACAAAGCTGATAATTGTAAAGTCATTTGAGCTTCCAAACTCTCAGCTGTGGTCAATGGTAATTGTGGTAATTTAGAATGGTTTTGTTCATGTTCAGAGAGTTTGCCTTGGATAGTGCTTGGTGATGATAGATCTAGAGCAATATCAGATTTTACTTTATTAGATATATTTGATTTAGGACTTTTCTGAAGGTTTGGACAAGGTGGTTTTGATGATGTTCCTGCATTAACCGGAAATTGTTCAGTTTTACTTCTGTTGGATTTAGGTGCATGCATCAATCTCATTGCATCAATCTGCTGTAGGGATTGAAGGAAAGTTTGTTGAAATGTTTGTGGAGGACTTGACTTAGATATTTTTGTATCAATTGGCTTTAAACTTGGTATAGGTCCTGGACTTTTCAGACTGATTTCTTGATTTATTTTAGTAGTTTTTTCATCACACTTAGCATTTTGTTCGGGCAACTTTAAGATTTCTATATAGTTATTAACAGGACTATTTCTTTTATTTTCAGATAATTTTATTTGTTCAGACTTAACTTCAGTGAGTGTCATTTCACTAACATTCATGTTATTAGTTAAGGCTTGTACTGGATCTTTACTTTCGGTGAGAGATATTGATAAGGATGAAGGTAGTTTAAAATATCCCGAATCAATTAAGTTACGAAGTGCACAAGCCCTTTGATCAGTCTCTGGAGGTTTGTGCATTGCTACATCATTCACACCTTCTTTCATTGCTGTTGGTGTTGAATAATTTGATGGACTAGGCACTGGAGCTATTTTGATAGTTTTTTTGTTACCATTAGGTTAATAGAACTTTGCATTTGTTTTAATTTTGGCATAAGCTCACAACTTTTATTTAAATTGTTCAAATTATTTTTAATCTGTTAATAGCAAATTCAGGTGTGAGAGGTGATAAATCCATTTTTAGTTCATCACCCAAATCTGGACTAATTTTTTTCTTTTTTGTGTTAATTCTAGGAGTAAAAATCTTACGCTTTCCATTTTTTAATCCTGGATCCTTCATTGAAGATTGAACTGGTGTAGTGGGTTGTGTAGGAGTAGATTGTATAGGAATAATGTTTTCAAAGCTAGCTGTGACAAGATACCTTTATCTATTTGTTTCTCCTTTATGACTTGTTGATGTGTAGTATTTGAATTGACTAAAACTTCTCCATCATTTGAAGTTTGTTTAGTAACAGTCTGCTTCTCAGGAGATTTCTTAACATCCATATTTGCAGATTTATTAACATCCGTATTTGCAGATTTATTAACATCCGTATTTGTAGATATTTTAACATCCATATTCGGAGATTTCTCAACATTTGTATTTGGAGATTTCTTAACATCTGTATTTGAAAAGTTCTTAACATCAACATTTGGAGTTGTGCTAACATTACAATTAGGAATGGAAGTTGTAATTGATTTATTTTCATCCTTGCTGCTAACTGAACAAGTTTTCAAATCCAAGAATTTTTTGCAGACACTTGAGAGATTTCACATATTTCCATTTTTTCACATTTTGAGATGAATTGATTTGGGTGTGAATTTTCATTATTTAAAACTGCAACTTTATTGCATTCTTTAGAGTCCATTGTACTGGTAGAAGAATTAATATCTGAGTTACTTTTTCTGGTGATTTATACTTCTGGATATATCATGCACAAAATTTTCTTTTAATGAATCAGTTAATGATTCATTTTTAACTTCCTTTGAGCTTGTAGTTATTTTATCATATTTAATATCTGTTTTTAATAATTCAAGAATAAGGCTCTTGTTATCAGAATTGACGTTATTAGTTGTAGTTTGATCTGTTTTAGGCAAAAGTGTCATTGCTGGAACAGATGTCGTATCAATTTTTTTGTCTTTACCTTCTACTTTTGAGGGCAATATAGTATTAACAGTCATATTTTTTTGTTTGCTTTTGCCATGGTTGCTGAAATATTTGATTTCAGAATTTCAATCAACGATTTTTTATTTTCTGTGTTTTTTGTTGGAGAATCACCTGTTATATTACTCATTTTTACATCACTTTTCTTCACTGGTACATCAGGTGATAAACTCTTGATATTAGCTTCAGCTTTAATATCTTTAGAATTTTGTGAAATACCATTTTTAGGCGTACCAGCTAATTTTTTTCAATAACCTTTGTTTTATTATCAGTAGATTTCTTTGTTGGTGTGCAGAAACATTTTCATCTTATTACAGTCTTTGATTTTAAGTGATTTATTTGAACTAATATTTTTTGTGGAGAGCAATTTTTCTTTGCTGTCAATTCTATTAATTCTAAAATTGAGATTTTCTCTAATTCACTATCTGGTTTAAACATCACTTGTAGACGGTTTATTAGATTCACTCGGTTCGGACTTTGTTTCACTTTGACTAACTAAGTTTACATCAGTAGTTCTCATTTCTACATCATTATTTAAACAACCTATCATCATTATTTTCAAATGAACTACACACTGGACTATTGGCTTTATTTTCATTTTGAACAAATTGTTCTGTTTCTTCAGTCACAGGGCTAGTTTCACAATTATTAATATCCACAAAGTCTTCTTTGTTTAATTTAACATTATCAATATCAGAATCATTAGTATCTGTGCACTTAAATATCCCAAAATCATTTATGGACGTAATATTTTTAACAAAATTATAAAAAAATCTCATAGGTTCATTCTGTAAAAAGAAATATGAATCAGAGACTTGCTTGTAAATATGACATTTAGAAAAATAAAATACTTACTCTTTTCCATGTGTAAATATATGCTGTATCCATGAGAGTATAAAACTCTGGTAAAGGCACTCGTTTATACATAACATTTACCTGAATAACAAAATCATTAAATATTTGATATGAATTAATTAATATAATTGTATAAATATTATATGGTTATAGTATGCTTACATTATGTCTCGTTGTATCTATATCATATTTGTGTATGAGAAACTTTTTCAAATGCGATATTTTTACTTTAGCAGGGCATTCTAAGTAACGTTTACCATAATTTGTTGTAGATGATGAACTTAATGTATCTGTACCACTGTCCGAAGAGCAAGTAGATAATGTCTCAAACTCTGACCTACAAGTATATTTTATTAAAACACAAAAATAATGGAAATAAGTACAATTTGTTAATAGTTGTGAAACAGAAAACATATTTTTGTTTGTGTTTTAAATCACTGCAAGAAAACTGACTTGTGCATAATAATTTTCATTGAAGTATTTCTTACCCAAAAGTCATTTCAAGTGATAATGATATTTTATCATCAGGACTAAAGATAAGTCTTTCCATATCTTCCCCACGCTGCTCAGGACTTGCAAGAGCAGCAGCTTTTGGATGTTTTTCATAAAACATCCTTCTCCTTTCCATCTCACGCTCGAATAAACCCGGTACTAGCTTATACACAATATCTTGCAAAGCTTTATCAGGCCTAGAATTTTTAGAGTTGATTAAGTATTTTGATATTATCATTGCTAATTAAATAAAAAAAAAGCTGCCAGATATAATTACAGTACATGTTATCAAAGAAATCTCATTATATCTGATTCCATTATGCAAAAAGTTTAAAAAACTTATTTTAAGGATCATTAGTTATGAAACACAATCTAATCAGTAATCAACTAATTTTATTAATATTGATATTAACTTTTTCAATATTTTTTAATATAATTTTCTTCTTATAAGTAATTATAAGAATCAATATTTCAATTCCTAATCACGCATCTTAAATCAAATTTAAAATAAATGACAATTTTCTTACTTAATATTCGGTTTTGCCATGTTGATCATTAGTTCGCAAACAGGACAATAACATTTCACATTTAAATGATTAATTATACAGCTGCGACAAACTGAAAATAAAAAGAATTCGTCAAACACTAGTAACATTTTATCAGGTACAAAATTTTTTCATTATCTTATAATCTTACATGAGTGCAGGCATTCTACAATCGTTGTAGCATCCACTAAATATCCCCGACATAACATACATGTGATATAAGGGTTTACTTCAATAAGTCGGGGTCGCCTGGGAGCAATATCTTCCCAAGATGTGGAGTTTGCCATATTTAAAACTAAGTGATATCTAGAATGGAATGGTAGTATAAATACATTTTATTTTAATAAACATATGTACAACATATATAGAAAAAAATCTATTTGAACTATCACTATCATATGTTTTGTATATATAAATAAATATATATATATATATATATATATATATATATATATTATAAAATTGTATCTTGGGCATCCATCCAGTAATTAAAAAAGTTTTATTGTGAAAAAGTGTATTTACTTGTAGCACTGAAGATGGGTCAAATCAAGACCCGAAACGTATGTTTCTCTAAATAAAAACATTTTTCAATAAAACTGTTTTTTAATTACTGGATGGATGCCCAAGATACAATTTTATCATATTATTTCACCATCTGAAGAAAAACCTCTCGCTTTATATATATATATATATATATATATATATATATATATATATTTATATATATACATATGTGTGTGTGTGTTAAAGTATTTAATATTTAGGTAGAGATACATAAGTAACTTCTTCTATGGCGATACATCAAATGAAAGGCAAATATTTGAAAATTCATCGTTTTCCATTAGTTTCAACATAAGTTTTCACGTCATCATCAGTGGATACGGATATGGTGTTTTACATCGGTATCACATAATTTAGCACTAATATTTTTACACTAGCTTGTCATTCACGAAGAGGATCGTAATTGGATAAAATAGTGTTATGAAACATGAATACTTTAGATGAATTGCAGGATAATTTTGTACTAGTAAGTTGTAATCATGAATGCAATCGAGGCTTTGAAATACTGCTCAAGTCTACTGATGTAAAACACCATATACACTGATGATGACATAAAATCTTATGTCATAATGTATGAATAAAGATTAAATTAAGATTAATTAATTAAAGATAAGTTTTTAAATCTTTGACTTTTATTGGATGTATCGCCTTAGAAGAACTTACATTATATATATATATATATATATATATATATATATATATATATATATGTTTGTTTGTTTGTATGTATGTTTGTATATATGTATTTTGTTTTTAAATATAAAAAAATATTCAGAGGATTCATTTATGATTATTACTAAATCAATAAAAATAATTAATTTATTAATGATGTATTGAAGTAAAATTATAATAATTTAATGAATAATTTTATTAAAGGGTTATTGTTGTGTATTTAATTTATCAAACAAAAGAAATAAATTCCAAAGATTATTTTTCACCGAATGGTACAGTGTAATACATGACAAAAATAAAACATTCATTTAGGGGCAGAGTGTTACTGATAATGTATCTATAATTTAGTTATGTGTAAATATTACCTAAATAGTGATATGGTAAATGTAATCGTAACAGAAGACTTACTTATTTTTAATTCATATCTTGTATCCATTCCCAGTTTGAGCGGTTGATACCAATGCCAAGAGAGGTTTTCATAAATAAGAGTGACATATTTTAGTTTTCACGATATACGCACTTTACACAAGGTGTTCGTAAGTAGTGCAAGACATAAGTAAATGTTGCACTCCATCATCGATTGTTTGTAAACACAATTATTATTTATATCACCATTATTATTGATTTTTGATTATTTTGAGGCTTTTCCTCAAATTTAGTCTAACCTTACTGGCATTATGTTTGGCTGTTTCGGAAAGCAAAGCGTTGCTCCCTCTCTCAATACAATCATCTCTTTTATGCTATTTCTTTCCTTTGCCGACACATGTTACGGGCCCGTATGTAACCGTTCCATCGTCTCCTGTCCCGCTCGGTCGCGCTGCCCAGGATCGCATTTGTCTCACATACCAGATTGTATATACATCTGTGACGGTTCGTAAGTATATAGACGGCATGCACGGTCCCTATTTTGTAATTTTCTAATGTTTTATATAAGAGCATGGGTGGCGCACGAACGGACGAAAATACAGAAAAAAGGATAATAGGATAGTATTTTTAAAATTAAATTATTTTCAGTAAATTTATACAATCCTGCAGGATTTTTTCTGTAACCCATTAATTTTCAAAACAAAACACAAAATATCACTATATTAAAATTATACATAGGGGTCGTTCAAGTATTACGTAAGCACTGTAGGGGGGCGGGGGGGGTTATTTATTTGCTTATTTTGCCTATTTTTGGTAAGAAATTTGCTTACTTTTGATGACAAAGGGGAGGGGGGGTAAATTATTGTAGTAAATCTGCTTACGTAATACTTGAACGATCCCATATAATTTTTTTTACACATTGGTAATTGTTTCTCAAGTTTCCTCTGCTCACGTAATCGATAATACGATGTTAAAATGATTTGTAACTAGTGAATATTCTTATTAAAAGTGAATGTCCTTATAAATACAAAATTTGCAAGTACTAATCAGTCGTAATAATAGAGCTAGTCTGCCAGAAGGCACGTCCATCCATTTGTAGTGGAGCATCACAAATCAATGATTCTATTTTCCTCCCTTGTTTATTATTCCCGCCACCATTTCATTACTATTCACTTTTATACATTTTTCCATATTTTTGTTTCCATGCTTCCAGGTCCTGTGCTTCAGCTTTGTCCTGTGTTTCTGTATTTTTTGTTCTTTCCTACTACAGCAATCATATGCATTTTCTTACCAATTTAGCCCTTCTATTAAGTACTAATTACCTTTTATTAATTTGGTTTAAGCTACCAAATATTGCACACTTTGAATATTGATATTGAATTTGTTATTAATATACGTGGTCTGTTCAAAAAGTACCCGGAATTACTAATAATTAAATTTCGCGGGTCTGGAGTGTCTGATTGTCAAATTTTTTTTTTTATTGTGTTGGTATACATGCCCCTAAAGTATGATGAAATTTTCAGCTATATTCACTGTTTACTTTGTCTGTGGTAGTCGCTAAGGTTCGACGTGTTTTTCTGAGCTCGGCGATTTTTACAATGGAAGAATTGAAAAGTCAAAGAATTTGTATTAAATTTTGCGTAAAAAATGAAATAAAGTGTTGCAAAGTGCAAAAATTCACCAGATATGGCTCCGTGTGACTTTTTCCTATTCCCAAAGTTGAAGGAGACCCATGAAAGGACGGCGGTTTTCCTCGATTGAAGAAAATCGCTGAGAGTGCTCAAGGACATATCAAAAAGTGAATATCAAGGGTGCTTCGAAAATTGGAAAAAACGCTGGCATAAGTGTATTATATCTGGGGGGGACTACTTTGAAGGGGACCACATTAATGTAGACGAATAAATAAATATTTTTTTGAAAAAACGAAAATTCCGGGTACTTTTTGAACAGACCACGTATATTTAATTTTAACCCGTACGTTCAAAGAAAAAACTAACGGTAGGAGCTACTCGAAACTCTATAAAATTTACCTGGGAAATTATACCTGTGTCATTAAATTTATAAATCCTGTTCTTTTTAATAGCATTTTAAATTCAAACTTATGAGTACTATAAGTTATTGTGATGATTTTTCATTTTTTTCTACGAAGAGTTTTCAGAAAGGATTCCAACAGTATTTATGTCTCTATGTGATTTTTTTTATTAAATGATCATTTTTACACATATCCTTATTGGACAGCGGCCGGATAACCGTGGTAAGAATGGAATTTTTGGAGGTAAAAAGTATTGAATTGGTATTAACTGTATTTTCTGCGTATTAGTCTGTGCACTAAGTCAGCTTTAATAAAATTAAAATTTAATTTTGTTTAAATTAAATTTTTAGTTATTGTTTTCTTTTAAAAATTAGGGGCCGTTCAAGTATTACGTAAACACTATAGGGGGGCGGGGGGTTGTTGATTTGCTTATTTTGAGTTGACATGGGGGGCAGGGGAGTCTGGATGATGATTACGTCATAGGTAGTATTTTTATTTTTTTACATTAATTGCAAAATGTTTACGTAAGCATGGGGGTAGGGGGTAAGAGCTTTGCTTACTTTTGCTGACAAGGGGGATGGGGGGCTTACGTAATACTTGAACGATCCCTTATCATAGAAGACTATAATTTAAAAGATGTTAATAAAAGGTGGTTTCGTTTTTTCTCTAAGCCATAGCTATAACCACTGAACTACGGAGAAGCTTAAATAAATTTCGAATAAAATTTGCCATCAAAAACATTTTAAATCATATAATAATTTTTTAAAACAGTTTTTTGCTAAGTTTTTTTTAAAAAAATAGCTAAAATACATAAGTTAATTTTATTGTAATACAAATTAAATTTTCTTAAAAAATTTCAAGCCATTCCTGTATACTAAAAATAGCAAATCATACATGTGCATTATTTTTAACAACATTTTCTATTCAAAACATCTATAATAAATTGTGCCGCCACTGGAGCAGGAAAAAACCTATGTACAACGCTATGTACAAAGCACAATATCCTCTGGTTGCGCTCGGGCAAAGCTTTGTGTCGCTTATATACCTCATATAGGTACTTGTCGTCCATGACGCACTACGAGCAGCACCGAATTCTACCGAGCTTTGTGTGTATGCGAGTTTTTGTTTAACGCTCAGGACGACCGTTGAGTTGATATACCGACGATATACTTTTGCATCCAATATAATAATACACACTTGGAAAGTTCGGCTCATGAAGCAGTGGCGCATTTGCTAGGCCTCGGGCGAAAATGAATTTCGGCATTTCGGCCGACTGCATGAACGAGGTCGCAGGATTAAACCGTGCCGAGGCTCGAAAGCTCCGCACGGCGATTTGCTTACTCGCAGGATTGTTTCGCTTTGCAAAAATGAATTATTATAAAATTTAATTGAAACTAGTTGGTTTGGTATTTAGCCTTGAGGCGAGTTACATGAACTTCCCGATATGTTTAAATAATCTACCTAATCAATAAAAAATAAATCAATTTATGAGTGATTAAAAGTATTCCGAGTGGATTTATTACCCATAATTAAAAACGAACGAACATGTTAACTCAGATTATTTTGTAAAAGCAAATTTTCAAAAATCAACAATTTTTATATTTGAACCAGTTTCCGCAGGACTTTAATGGTTTAGTATGTTGATTAAGACCAAGTACTCTATTGTTATACCAAGTAGATCATCTAATTTTAATTTTAAAAAACATCAAAAAACTACTCATTTTCTCAAATTTTGATGAATTTTTAAAATTAAACTACTTGTCGTAAGGCCGTAATATTTCAGTAAGTTCTATAAGACCATTATATATATCGCCAAAAAGAAGTTCCATAAAAATCGGCTTTAATTTTTTTTTTCAACAGTTAATTACAAGAAAACTGCTACAGATTTTCACCTAAAACCAATTAGTACCATTCCCAAATAATATCTTTCGAACAGTTTTTGATTTTTTAAAATCGATTCGGTAGTATGAGCTTAAATGTGGACGAAAAGTTTAACATTTCTTTTTAAATTACAAAGAAACGGCTCGGCCGATCGCTGCACAAAATTGAGAAAAGATAATCCACATTAAAATACATCGATTGGCTTTTAAATTTATGCAATCGGTTCAAGCGTTTTTGAGCATACGTCGATGAAAGTTCTAATTTTGACAAACGTCAAAAAAATGACGCTAATTTTTGCAAACTTTGACGATTTTTTAAAATTAAACTACTTGTCGTAGGACCGTAATATTTTAGTATGATCTATAAGACTATGGTATCTACCGTTTTTATGAAAATCGTCGACAAAAATTTTTTTAACACTATTACAAGAAAACGGCCCGGCCGATCATTACCAAAAACTAATCAGGTCGATTCCCAACCAATATGTTTCGAACAGTTTTTGAATTTTCAAAATCGATTCAGAATTGCGGCCTAAAACGTGGACGAAAAAAATTTCACTATTCTGCGATTTACAAAGAAACGGCTCGGCCGATCGTCGTACAAAAGGTAGAAACGCTAGTCCTCATCGAGATACATCGAATGGCTTTTAAATTTTTGAAATCGTTCCAGCCGTTTTTGAGAAAACGTCGTTTTAAGGCAAAAAATCTGTTCACACACACACACACACACACATACTTTTTCCAAATTTGGTCTCATTCGATTCAGAATGGCTTGAAACGTCGAGAAAACATAAAATTAGCAATTCGGATTTTTTGATGAAAACAAACTTCTTCGGGAAGTTAATAAATTTTAGTTTTAATTTTACTGAACCTGACTTACTGCACAGACTAATACGCAGAAAATACAGTCAATACCAATTAAATACTTTTTGCTTCCAAAAATTCCATTCTTACCCCATTTGGGGTAATTTAACGCGGTTATCCGGCCGCTGTTTAATAATTATAAGTGAAAATTTATCATTTAATAAAAAAAAATTAAGAAATTCTAATAATAAAAATAGACCACATAGGGACATAAGAATCGTTGGGATGCTTTCTGGAAAATCTCACGTAGAAAAAAAAATCATCACGATAACTTATAGTATTCATAAGTTTGATTTAAACCACTTCTCATAGGCCTATAATATTTAAATGTATTCGGTTTGACTATAAATTTTACCACCATGCAAAGTTTCATCAAAATCCTGAAATATGGCAGTCTCAAAAAGCGCAAAATATATTGCCAAGCCTTTCAATAGTCAGCAAATTAGATCCTTACAAGCTCAACCTTACAAGCGCAACCACAAATCGAACCTCTACTTATGCAACAGCTTAAACATTTTTATAAAAGAAAAGAACAATATTTTTATTTATGTTTTAGTTCTATTTATAAATATTGTATATGACTTTTCATTGTAATTATAGTAAATAGATATTAACGTGGTGTGTTGGTGTTTCGCCATGGTTGCTGAAATATTTGATTTCTGAATTTCAATCAATGATTTTTTGTTTTCTTGTGTTTTTGTTGGAGAATCACCTGTTACTCAATTTTACATCACTTTTCTTCACTGGTACATCAGGTGATAAACTCTTGATATTAGCTTCAGCTTTAATATCTTTAGAATTTTGTGAAATAGCATTTTTAGACAAAGCAGCTAATTTATTTTCAATAATCTTTGTTTTATCATCAGTATATTTCTTTGTTGGTGCAGAAACATTTTCATTTTTATTACAGTCTTTGATTAAGTGGTTTATTTGAACTAATATTTTTTTGCGGAGAGCAATTATTTATACTGTTTATAAATATTGTATATGACTTTTTATTATAATTAAAGTAAATAGATATTCACGTGGTTTGTTGTGATTCACTACCCTGGTCCACCATTTTTATTTCGTGGACCCCGATTTTTTTCGCCTGAAAGTTGTCATGAACTTCTTGGGGTCCATGTGGACCGCTTTGAGAATCACTGCTCATTATCACTTAATATGTTAGCAGATGAGTTTAATTAGATAACAACGCCATAAATAATTTTAAGAAAATATATTACTTTCTCGAAATTATCACAAACCTTATGAATAATCCTTAAACCATTTAAATTCGTAAAAAACCCCTTTCGCAACAATTGCATATACAAATCAGTTCTACCGGAAAGATGTGTCCATTTGTAGAATAAAACAAATTACTTTTTTTTCTTTTCGCCAATTAACATTATTGAATAATATAATTGCCATTATTATTAATCTCTTGTTCTTGACAGCGTGAGGGCAATTTGTATATCCCATTTTTGAATAATGTATTATTTTTAGGTGCAAAATTTGAATCAGTGCTTGTTTGACATCTTCTTTATTTTTGGTTTTTTGTCCCTCAAAAAATTTTGTAAGAACAATGACAAGTGATAATCAGAGGTTGTATAAAATCTACTTTTCATCTTCAGTTATAACCCGGTTCAAAAATGACTCGATTTTGTTCCGAGCAAGCAAAGATGTGCATATGACAACTCTATCATTCAAATTTTCCGGCCTTTTATGTGGCACGCACCTTGAATATTTCCACACAAATCATATCTTCCAAATATGGCCAGAAATGGTTTGTTTTGCTTAATTAAGCTTTTCTGCGATCTCCGATGTTGTCAGAAAAAAGATGTTGCTCCAACATTACCTTAACAACTTCGTAGTCGATGAAAGATGCTCGCCCGGAAAGAAAGGTCTAAATCACTTGTTTCAATTTTTTTTGTACCATCTTTTGCATGTCCTATCAAAACCTTAACGAAACACTTTTAAAAAATATCTACATCATAATAAATTTTGCATTTGTAACTTTCTTGCTAAAATTCTTGCAAAATGAGCTTTATCAGTCGCCACGGTTGTGAATCAATTTTTTATAGTTTATTTTCTACGTCGATATGTATACATGTACATTAAAATATAGAGACAAACATGCAATAAATGCGTAGTCTATATATGTCCAAATCACTTAAAAATGTATTGATATATATTAGTATCTAAGTAGTATAATTGAATAATAACGTCATAAATAATTATTGCATTCATTAAATCAGAAACCTCTTAAGGAGCATAAAATCATTTAAATTTCTAAATCCCTTTTCTATCTTATAGGATAATTTATCATTTTGTGTTGCGGGTTACTAAAATAATCTTGCATAAGGTTGAATTTTATGACAGCAAAATTTTAGGTGTTAAAATTCATTAAAGATGCATTAAATATTATTAACGATTGTAAGGATTAAGACTTTAATCCTTATTTTATATATTTGTCATTCTTAAGTTGTATGTGTAGCTTAACCACAGGTATCTGACGATATTATCTTATTTAAGTAATCTCTACTTTTTTTGTTTACCTAGAAAATCAAACAGTTCTCAGCTTTTTAGCTATATGTATAACGGATAGCAAGTTAAAATATGTCGAGTATTTTCATCAGCTAATTTTCTAATTAATAAATGGAATCACATTCCTTATCAATTCAGTAATCAGATAATTAGACTAAAGTGCACTTTTATATGTGCACAGACTGCAAATTACAGATACTAAAAAATCCAGGAATATAAATTGAGATTCAAAATATTTTCAATCTATTATGTTGCTTAAGAATTAAGCAATTAATTTACATTTTTATCAGACGTGACTCAAAGTAATTGTCACATAACGCTCAAAATCATTAATAATCATTATTAAGATTATTTTATACAAATGGTGGTTTATCGATAATCACACAAATATTTATTCGATTAATCATTGGGTTCAAAATTAAAAATTCTGGTTTCATACAAAATGTTAATTGCACTTGTTTATCTATAGTGTGCATGACGCATAAGCTTAACTTTTCTTGTTTATAATTAAGAAAATGGATATTAACGTTATCAAGTTTACGCTAATCATATTTTCATTAACTGTTATTGTTAAAATCGCACGCAAATGCAATCCAAAGTACATACTCATAGTAATTATAACCACATGCCACATTTATAGTTATTTTATTATTAGAAGCACAGGTGCAAGTTTTATACATAAATATCAGATTATAAATGAATCAGCATGGCGTATATTTAGAGATTAAATATTCATACAAAATATGTATAAACAAATATGTATAAACATTTTCATGATTAAATTTTTCTTTAGATTAAAAATTGATATAACACATTTCCGAACTCCGGCAATGCTTTTTCTGCAGATGTTATACGATTAAACGCATTTATATATATATATATATATATATATATATATATATATATAATGTATTAGTATGTATATGTATAATTTCTTGTGCACTTGCGGCAAAAGCATCCAACCCTTGTCGAATACGTCATGGGGTGTGCATGCAACGCGCTGAATCAATGCACCCACTATATTGAAGTTACAAATATCTATTTGAGGCTTCTTTTACACCGGCGATATTTTGACGATTGTTTTATCAACTTTTTTATTACTTTTGGAAATTTTAATATTGACTCAAAACTTGAATATTATTTAATCAGTATAGAAATCAAATTCTTTTAACACATTTTTTGTCATATCAGTCATTTATGTCTGACGCTAAAAAGTTCTACATGAGTTTTATCAGATTTATATGCCTGACATACGCGATTTGGTAAAAGGCCACGTCAATCACAGATGTTCGACGCAAACGATACATTTGCAGTATGTTTCGAAAGCTTGGCCTATCAGTAACAAAACCTAAAAATTTCTTGGCTTTCGAAAAAAAGTTTTAATATAGGTTTATTAGAAAAGGTTGTCGTGACCGAGATCGTTAACGCGCGGACCTATGTGGATGGGGTTGCGCGTTCGATTCCCTGCTCCGGCAATCTGGCATCGGGTAACGCGATGTCCATTTTCAATTGAAAATATAGATCATAATATGTTTCTAATTGAAAATAAGCCCAGGTGTGAAATGGAAATGGGAAAAACTCTCACACTACTTCTTTCCTGAATCGAGTTGGAGTTTAAATCAGTTCACAAACCTGCTTTAGGGCAGTACTACCCATTATTTATTATTATAGGGCCATGCCAGTCATATATGTTTGACATAAAAAAGTAGTGTTTCTTCAAGATTGTTGGCGAAAATTTTTTATACTTCGATACTTTAAGTTTCCTTGGTACATTTTTAACTAAATTATCTAATAAAGTTACTATGGCTCATATGAAAATTTTTCTGATATTATCGTGGCGATTAACGTGTTAATTCATTCTGCAAATAGATAAAAAGAATATCATTTATTCCATAATTGAATATTTCAACAATGTTATTAGATAATGTTTAAGATGCTTTAAAAAATCCACAATTGTTGCATCTTGATTAGCTAATGAACTGATATAAGAAAAACTTTAATGACCATATTTTTCTATTTCTAATTCGGGCGAGAGGACAATATGATTTAAAAGAACAATTATTAAGAATACAGAAAAAATTTTTTTGTTAATGAATCTACTACTTCTTAGACAGAATTTCTGATAATGAGTACAAAACTTTTTATATTTTTTGATGTATGGATTTTTCACTTTTCAGCATTTTAAACGATTCTGTTTTTTTGTCGTCGTCTATTTCAAGACGAGTCTGGTCTAAAGCACTTTGTGACAGTCACAAAGTTCGTTTTTGTATTTTCGGCTAATTTTTGTGAATTCAATAATTAAACTTCGAAATTTTTACAAAGAGAGGCCTTTTCAATCTACCTGTAGATTTCTGCATTCAGCAATATTCTCTTAACGTATAGTTTGATATTTAAGCATAAGGTTGTATAAAATTTTCAGTTATTTACTGGATTGTTGTATTTTTTTATCAAGTAATAGCGAAGATTCTACTTCAACCAATACTTTTCAAAAAAAAAAATAGAATAATCCGGTATGAAAAATCTAAACCCGGGACAAATTTTGCTTTTAGAAAAAACCGGGAAGCAAGATGGAAACCGGGAAATATCGTCACATTAATAAGAATTATATATTTGGTTCAAAAAGCTCGATAGATCAAGCTCAATTTTTCGATAATGCTTGTCACATTCAAATCAATATTTATAATATTCGATATTTGAAACTTTATTGCGATCTTCGATTCTGACATTTTGATCAATATGAGGAAAATATATAAAGTGATCTGAAAATACGAGTATATCTCAAACAAACAAAATAAACATTACCCATTCGATTTTCAATTGTCTTATGCAACTTTCTATTTTTAACACTCTATTTTTATGAATCAATTGTGTATTTACACCATTTCTACCTTATATATCATTTTCGTTTCATTTTATAAGTAAGTTACTGAACTCAAATATCTGCCTACAAATTTCCCAGAATTATATTAATAAAAAATCAAATATATAATTATATTTTGTTTGAAATTTCGTTGTAAAAATGTGAATGAAATATTTTAAGTTACATACTTTCTAGCGATGATAAAGCTCGTATATATGCGCAGAACATTAATCATCGAAAAAGTATTTCGTATTATTTTTATCAGATATATATAAATGACTCATTTGCATAAACTTTAATTGTTCAGTGTAATTTAGGCTAATAAAATATTATTTAAATTAATTTAAAAGAAATTATTTATAGTTTTATAATATAATTTGATTTTGATTAAAAAATGAAAGACGTTTTGAAAACTACGACTAGTCCAAAATCACTTTAAACGTTTAAATATTAGAACATGAGCGAATTAAAGAATTTTTGTGATTCATGATATAAATAAAATGATAGTAACGTGTTAAGTTACTCACACGTAAGCTATGTCAGTCATATGTCTGACGCATAAAAGTTCAACGTGAGCCATGTCAGACATATGTCTAACTAATTTCTTAGCTTGTCGACAAAAAGTTTTAATTAATACCGGACCAAGTCAGTAATATATGTGTGACATAAAAAATAGTGTTTTTGCAGGAATTTTTGATGATAAAATGAAAAATGTTACCATGAACCACGTGAAAATTTTCTGATATTATCGTGGCGATTAACGTGTTAGAGGTGACATGTAGGGTAGGGTAGGATTTAAAGGTCTGCCAGTAAGAAGGTCCACCACCAGTATCTCAAAAACGAGTACAGTTAGGAATTTTTCACCAACAATATTTGAAAGTAGAGGGCAAAAGATGTATAACCAGCCATCACCTTGATTCTTACGACTTTGTTATCAGGAGATAAACGGCAATGTTTGAAAATCCATAAAAAGTATTTTCTTTCGTTGTTATTTTTTTGCTTGTGAGTACTGTTGTTTAGTTCACTAGATCTTAATAAAATATTTAAGTATACGTTGTTTTATTGTTTTATAAGGTGTATTGCTATTTTAAAGTTAGATTCAATAGAATTATAATCTATAAAATTCCTTACTATATGTGTGGGGTAAAAATGCAAATCCATAGCAAAGTAATTTTTTCGTTGTTATTTTTTGGCTGTGAGCACTGTTGTTTAGTTTACTAGATCTTAATAAAATATTTAAGTATACGTTGTTTAATTGTTTTATAAGATGTATTGTTATTTTGAAGTTAGATTCAACAGATTTATAATCTATAAAATAGCTTACTATATGTGTGGGTTAAAAGTACCAACTGAACTTTACCTGAACAGATTTACCTACATAAACTCTATATAAGCTAATATATGTGTGGGGTAAAAAGGACCAACAGAAACCTTACTCTGGTAAGAAGGTCCACAGCCAATATCTCAAAAACAGGTAAAGTTAGGAATTTTTTACCAACAATATTTGAAAGTAGAGGGCAAACTAGATCTTAATAAAATATTTAAGTATACGTTGTTTTATTGTTTATAAGATGTATTATTATTTCTAAGTTAGGTTCAACAGATTTTTCTATATAATCTCAAAAAGCTTACATATGTATGGCCTAAAAAGGACCAACAGAAACTTTAACCTGGCAAAGGTGTAAACCAAAAAAAAAGTTAATTGATTTAAAAAAAGGCAATTTTAAAAGGGATAAATTAAATTAATAGGTATTTGACTTCTGATGATGAATATTTCTGACAAAATACCAGAACAAGGTTATATACAATGTAATCTTTGGAAAAAATTTACTCTTCAAATTTGTAGTTTGTATTGATTGAATAATTTAGCTATTACTTTGTAAAGCTACATCCTTTTAAAATTTGTCTCATTTTACTCGGCCTATGGAGTTAAAAGGACCAGGTGACAAATTTTTGAAAAATAGAAAAAAACTACATTTCTACAATGATGAATTAGCTGGGAGTTTTACTGAACACAGTCAGATAGTTGTTTGCTTAATATGTGGTATTAGTTGTGATGTAATTGTTTTGCTTAAATTAGACCTAATTACATTTTTAACTTCCCGTAGGGTAAGTTATAGTAATCGCAAAAAAATCGAAAATGAAAATTTTTATATACCTTTACGTTTCAAAACCTTCTGAACGTTTTGACATACCTTATAAAAAATGGATGTATGTGTGTGCGTGTATGTGAGTGTGTCTGGATACAAATATTCGTCGACGATTTCGGGAACACGGATGAACCGATTTCAATAATTCAAAAAACATTCGATTCGTATTGATAAGGAGACGTGCTGATTAGTTTTTGGCAAAGGCAGGTCTAACCGTTCATTAGATATATGCACATCAAATTATCAGATATTTTATAGAGATTTTAACAATAAGTATAAACTTTGTTTACATTCGTATGGGTTCCGTATCAGTGTTTATCCGTTAGACGGCGACGCGGCGCTTACGCGCTTAGACATTTTGTCTCTATGCAGTTAAAGCAGTACGATTCCTTTGAAAAAAGTTCAGAATTTCCAAAAGATGTCAAAATGAAGAAAAGTAATTTGCAAATTCATAGTTTCTCAAAAATCTAGTTTTTTCGAAGTAAATTTGTTTAAAAATGTTAATCGTTTTTAAAAAAGTAACAATATTTAGTACGGGAAGTTCCAGCAATTTGCCTTAAGGTTGGATGCCATGCGCCTTAGACCTTAGACCTAATTGCATTTTTATTCAATTGAATGTCACTTTGAAGACAAAAGCTCCCCGATAATAAGGTACATTATACATTATCATTATCGTTCGGATCCGGGCTACGTTGTTCGGGTAGCCAACAGTCGACAAAGTCCAGTTTTATCAATGCCACAGGTCAGACTTCTATATTTACGCGAGGGCACGGCGTCCCGCTCGCTCTACGTGCCAGCATCGTGCCGGCTAGGGTCTCTCTCTCATCTACTTATCTTGTTCGCGCCGAGCAGTTGGTCTTTTTCTCACTAATAAGAGATTCGAAATCATTCATAGTGCGTGTGTAACAAGCCAAACTTGTAATTTATCCATTCAAACTGCGCCGCGCAGATATAATATATACATAACACGATGATTTATATATATATATATATATATATATATATATATATATATATATATATGGAAATATTTATATATATATCATATTTGGAAATATGAACAAACAACACTCTTTTTTGCACTAATTTATTAATTGTTCATATTTCCAAATTAATATCTATTATACACTCAGAATACATTTGTTATATATATAATATTTTAAATATAAATTATGAAGAAAGTTTGCTAAATACAACGTTATATATTATATCCTTAAAAACTATCGACGGAGGTTGAAAAGATGGTCATCAATTTTCCTGATAAAGATTGAAATAACTTAATCATTATTCATAAGTTAAGATTATATCATTATCAATAAAATATTGTTAATATTATAACGAATGGGAAAACAACTATTAAGTTGTTTTTCCAACATTCTCATTTTCTATACAATGTCCCTTTGCGAATGACAATTGTAAATTCCCCAAATTTATTAAATGTTCTTAACTGGACAGTTGTAAATAAAATAGAGAACTAAATATATAGTAACTTATTGAAATTAAAAAATTGAAATATATTTAAATAACATAAATATTGTTTTCACAAAAATAAATTGAATAGGGATTTCATACCTGTTCTTCAGTTTTAGTATATATATATATATATATATATATATATATATATATATATAGTTATTTTATTTATCTAACGAATTTAAATTAATTTATGCTATTATTATGTATAACTTTTCTAATTTTCAAAATCTTGAAAAATTACAAGCAAAAAAGGATATAGGGTATGGCGGGGCACAAATTTGACTATGAGCAATTAGATCGTGAAATCCAAACGAATTATGTCACAACACATATAGAACAAACTGTTTTCTGACTATATTCATTAAAACCCAGCTAATTCATCATTGTAGAAATGTGTTTTTTATCTGTTTTACAAAAATTTGTCATCTGGTTCTTTTTACCCCATAGGCCGGCTAAAATGGGACGGCCGGGAGGCAAACAGGTTCAATATCTTATTTTTGATTTTAAAGGAATTTTACGAAATAATAGCTATATTATTCAACCAATGCAAAATATGAATTTCATGGGTGCATTTTTTACAGAGATAACACTGAAAAGTACCTAGATCGTCAGAAATATACACTGGCAGAGTTTGAATAACTATTAATTTAATTGTCGCTTGTAAAATAGCTTGTTTTAACTTAATTTGCTTTTTTATTTGCTATTTTTTTACTTTTTACGCCAGAGTGGTTCAATTGGACCTTTCTACCCACGTGTAAGCTTTTACAGAGGTAATATAAAAAACTGTTGAATCTAACTGAAAATTAACAATACATCTTATAAAACAAATAAATAACGTATACTTGAAAATTATATTAAGGTCTCGTAAGCTAAACAACAGTGCTCACAACCAAAAATGCTATCAACAAAAGAAAATACTTTATTTATGGATTTTCTAAGATTATTTATGGATGTTGTAAGAATTAAGGTGATATCTAGTTATGCATCTTTTTTCCTCTACTTTCAAATATTGTTGTTAATTTGTTTTTTTAACTTTGTTTTTGAGATATCAGTGGTAGAGTAATCAGTGGACATTAAAGCACCCTCTATCATACACACGTATATTTTAGTTTTTCTGTATAACTATCAATATTAACTTTTCTTGGGGTAAGTTATAGTAATCGCAAAAAATTGAAAATGAAGATATTTGTGTTTCAGAGCTTTCTGTACATTTTGGCATGCTTAAGAAAAAATGATTTATAATGAATGTGTGAGTGTTTCAACGATTTCAAGAAACATTCGATTCCTATTGATGAGGAGTCGTTTCGATCAGTTTTTGAGAGAAAGGAGCATTCGATTCGAATGATTCAACAAAAATTTTATTTGTATTCACCGATTGAAGAATTGATTAAAATTTTGAGGAGGCAGGTCCAGCGGTTTTGGAGACACAGAAAAAAAGTTAAAAAATGATTATTAGACATATGCACATCGAATTATCCGATATTTTATAATAAATACAATTTTGGTTTCTATTTCTATGTGTTTTGTTCACTCATTTTCGACAGTATAAATTCGATAGTTTTAAAATTTTCAAAAATTTCTGAAAAAATCAAATATTTCAAAAATGTTACAGAATTTAAAAAAAACAGCAATTTGCCTTAAGACACGACGCCAAGCACCACTAGATAGATAATTACTATATTTTATTGAACTCTAAAAGCTACATTTTTTTTACAAAAAAGTATTCATATATTATTTATTTTACAAATATTTTTTTTACCTTTGATGTTCTCTTCTACAGGAACCTTTATTGCTTGAAACCACTTTTTTTAATTAAACACTTATTGAAATAAAATTCTACGTTCATTAGAAATTATAATTGAAACTACCTCGACTGTAGGTATTTATTTACTGTACCCGCGGAATTCAAATTTTCAACTAGTCTTTTGGCTTTTGCACACGTCGTTTTATAGACGGGATGTTATTTTTGTGTAAAATTTGTAACAATGTTATAGATTGTCCGCAAATTCTTAACCAACTATTTTTTAACGTTTCTAGGATCTTTTATCAAACTCATATATTTTCAAGTATAAGTAGTATGTACAAGTATCTCATTCCGAAGACTAAAGCTTTTTTAAATTCACCTGTAGCACTTTAGTCTTCTGACTTTTGACTTCATTAATAGAGACACATTTTCAATCCTTCTATATAATTATTTAACCTATAAACAAATTTATTTTTCTTATCTTCATTCATATAACTATTTTATCATGTTTTCGTCGTATTATTTAATTTAGTGTTATTTTTTTTATTATAATTGTATTTTACTAATTGTATTTTCAAGTTATTCTAGAGCTTCTTTGTGAGCTAAGTAATAAAATAAATGCATAATAAAATGATTCATCTATTTTCAATTACTTTAGTTTTTTACTTAGTGCTATCCTTAAATGAATAAACTGAATTTTAAAATGAATAGTATATTTTAATCTGACGCATTAGCTCAAATATGTTTCAACTTGGAATTAAAAAGCTTCGCAAATAATATACACAAAATAATTAGTGCGCAATTGACCTTTTTGCCATTGTTCTGACATGAGTAATAATTGTAACTACTTATAATACTGATATAAATATTATTATATCTATACGAAGATTACATTTTATGAATCAAAATCTTTTGTACTTTTTAATAATTTTATGAAATTACCTCAGTTTATTAAGCATCAAGTATGCCGTCTTATTATTGCCAACTTCGTCAATTATCTAGAATATTTTATAGAAGTAAATCATCTGAAATTCAACAGTATATACTATTTATTTCTGCATAATTGACTTACAAAGAATACAATGTTTCTCTCAATAAAGCTAAACGTGTATTATAAATTGCTAACTTACGCAAATTCAGTGAAAACTTATGCAAGTCTCTGATTATTTATCATATTGACATACACGTATGCATATATATATATATATATATATATATATATATAATAATAATAATAATAGTTAATTTTGATGTTGAAATATATGAATGAACTTTTATAAGGTAACGCTAAGAAAAAAATTAAAGCACTTTTGCAACTACATTCAGCAATTAGTAAAAAGCACATAATACAAAACCAATCAAACATAATCAATAATAATTTGTACATCATGATAGTAATTCAGGATTAATAAGTTGCTAATGTGATAATTCTTAAGCACTTTTGAGAACCAGTCTATTTGATGCTTACGAAGCATAGTCAGAGGCTATATTAAAAGAATGAAGTATATCATAGTTATTACCAAATATTACTTATCCCCTAAAATATTATATACACTAATAATGACAAAAAGATATGTCGAAACTTTTTGTAAGCTTTTTTGGAAGCTTTGACTTTCTGTAAGCTCTCGGAAGCTCTGCTTTTACACAAGATAAATAATAGTTAGAGTGTATTTCTGTCGATAAATTTCAACTGCGTGTTACTGATTTATTTGGAATAAGAAATAATTGACTTTTATATTTTTTAAACGAACGACCGGTCCAGTAAACATTTAGTTGTAATGAATTGGGCATTTATTAACAAAATAATACGTTCTGGATAATTGCATCAAGTGCTTCAATTGATGATATCGAAAATGAGTTATATTTAATTTCGAATGAAAATCTAAAATTATTTGTTTTTAATTTGATTGATGATACTGGGTACGCCCGTGGATTAGTGGTTAGGGCTAAAATCCGCCTGGTAGAGCCTGATATCAAGCTGTAGTGATATGGGTTTTCCCTTGGAAATCCAATGTTCCCAAGTGAAAATGGCCCTTACTCGGTATTGCTGCATGAACAAAAATTTATCTGTATTGCAGAAATTGTAATAATAAATTAATTACATAGAGAAAAAACAATCGTTTCGTTAGCCGCCTATGAAAAAAAACCAAATCATAAAGAAATTAGCAGAACAGCAATTTTTTTTTTAATTTAACTTTATTATGCATTCTGTTTATTCTAAAACATTAAGCAGAGACTGCTAACATATATATGAGAAAATAATATTGATTACAAATTAGTAGATACACCTAGTGGCGGAGCTACTAGGGATATATAAGGTATAATAACAAAAATAATAAAAACAAAAGAAAAAAAATAAAGCAAAGAAAAGTAATAAAATTAAAATAATTGAATTAAAATAAACTTATTTTTGAATGTAAATCTGGCATCAAATTCTTTTTCGAAAAATTATACTAACAACACAGTAAGTTAATAATTAACATTGTAAAATAGTTTTTGTGATTTTTTTCCATAATTTATTTAATTTGTATTATCAATAGTGTTTCAAATGATTATTTAACAATGGTTTGTATTATTATCATAAGATAGATATACAATGTAAAGTTAATAACATTTAATAACCCTCGTGATTTATTTCTATAAATTTCCAATCTCCTAACATAAGATTTCGAAACGAATCTTGACCACAACCTTTATCGTTATTCGATACTGACAATGTTGTAATGTTTTATTGCTGAGTTGTTGCGTGTGCAAGGCGCTCGTTTCTTAAGCTATCCGATGCCCGAGCCGCACCGCAATACCCATACAAAAGCGTTCGAGATGTTAATGAGGTTGACACACACGCGCAACGGATATCAACGTTTTCGATATCACGCACACTAATTCGTTTTATGCCGCTCCGCACGGAACAGAAAATAGATGGAGATCTGGAAGTCATTTAAAAAAATAGAAAGTAATTATTTTTTTTAATTATCAGAACTGAATCATAGGGATTGTTCAAGTATTACGTGAGCAGATTTATTACAATTATTTACCACCCTCCCTCCCCTTTGTCAGCAAAAGTAAGCAAAGTTATTACCCAAAATAAGCAAATCAATAACCCCCCGCCCCCCTATAGTGCTTACATAATACTTGAACGGCCACAATTATTATACGCTAGTGCAAATACAAATACATTATTTACATATATTTTTCTTAATATTTTATTACGTTTTAATCTTACAATTCAGATATACTGCAGAATGATTAGTTTCTTCTTAACTTCCCGTAGGGTAAGTTATTATAATCGTCCAAAAATCGAAAATGAAAATTTTTACTTACCCCAGAAAAAAATCTTTGAATATCAAATTTAATTCGGAATTTAATTCTAATTCTAGTTAAAGTTATAAACTCACTTATATACTTCAAATCAGATAATGTCCTATATTTTAAATCCCATTGATCGGATCGGATTGTAACGATTTATAAAATTCATTTTAAAAACATTTAATATTTCTCGAATATTTCATTACGGTACGGGAAGTTCTAGCAATTTGCCTCAAGATTCCATACATCCTTGTTACTTTATATATTTACTATCTATATTATATATTTAGTGTGTATGTAAATCTAGATAAACTATGTACACACACGGTGTGAAATATGTTTCGGCATCTATCCAATAATGAAAAAAACTAATGAAGAAAAATGTTTTTGTTAGAATAGCATACGTTTTGATTCTTAGTTTGACTCATCTTCAATGCCTACAAGTAATACAAATAGAACTCAAAAATGAGAAGCAACTTATAAATAGATACACATAGTTATTAAACAAATTTTGTTTTAATATTAAAATAAAGTGAATAAAATAATTAAAAAAGAGAAATAACAAAGAAGGATAACTACTAGGTTGCCTTATAATAGCTATCTGCTAAATTAATAAAACAATAACTGAATGTCTTTGTGACTTACATATAAATTATATCATTTGAAACATTAACACATATTTTGAACTTATGGTTTGATTTTTTTGAATATGAATATCAAAAATTAAAGAACCAACTATAACTTCTAGATATTATTTTGGATTAAAACGCCTTTTTTATTTTTACATCATTCACATCTAATTTATTTCCAAATTTGAGACTCAAACATATTTTATATTTAGGAACAGTTACTTATTGTTTTATGACACAAATATAAATCACTGCAATTACATTTAATTTGTCATTTCTTATTTGAAAAAAAATATTTCAAATTCTTGCAGATAATCTGTATTTCAAAATTTTATAAAATTTATTATTACTTAAACAATATATATTTTCAGAGATGAATATTAAATTTTATCTATTTAGTTATGTTTTGGGGACGTCCATTAATCACGTGATGTTTGTAGGGGGAGGGGGGGGGTAACTTTGAAAATCACCACGTATCACCAAGGGGGAGGGGGGGTCCAAAAATCCTTAAAAACGTGATTAATGGACGCCCCCTTTACTACTCTCTAATCATATTATTTTTTCGGGAGAATTTTTTCCTCTCTCTTTTAACTTTAGTTCAGATAAATTTGTTGTTGCAAATGATTTATATGTATGTTTCGCGAGATTCAAGAATTTTTTATATGTATATTATATATAAAAAATATTCTTGCAACAGTTCATCAGCTCTCTTTCTATTAGTAATTTCGTGTACGTACAGTCTACATCGGCGGTTTTATATGCGTAGTGAATTTGCTCGTTTGCAGCCGAGAATGACGTCCGTGACTCCTGGAAAGTTTGAAAGTTTTGACTTATACAAATGGACAAAAAGCCACACGTATACTTGTTACATACATTCTCTCGTAGTCGTATAGGCAACTTTTCTGTATGCCAATTAAATTTGCATATTTTTCATACTATATTATTTGATTTTATAGGTGATGCGTTGTATATATTATATACAAAAATGTATTTTGTTTGTGTATTGTATTACTATGTATCATACTTGCTGTGGACGCAAGTTTTTGCATAGCATTTTTATGAATTTTAGAATAATTATAAAATTAACTAACGTATGATATGATTTAATATTACATATAATAAATCATAATTACATATGATATTAAAAATTTAATAAAATAAATTAAAGTTTGAAAAATGATTTTTCAAGCTTATACGGTACATTTCAACGATATTAATATCAACTCACAGCAACCTGAAGCGATAGAGCTTTATTATGATAAGAAAATAAATAACATTATTATGAACGGAGGAAACTATAATAATATAGTTTATAATTTAGCAAATCAAACATGCCAAAAATGTTTTAATATTCATTTGGATTAATATTTGAAAGAATTATTGTGTTGAATCAAATAGTTGTTTTTTCAACGTAAACCAAGGTATCAATTCCTATAAGTTTTATACAGTTTTACCCTTGTATCAAATTTGTTCATAGATTTTTTTGTCATATCATAACTAAAACAAATAGCTTATTATTTTATCAATGTGTTTTGATGCGGCTTCTTTACTTTCAGTTTTTATTTATATTTTATATATAATTAGCTTTTTTTTATTAAGAGTTATACTATTTACTATAAGCAATTATTGATCTCTAATATATTGGTTTACACTATTTAGGCTAAACTAAAATATAGTTTCTGTTTCATATGTTAAATTATTTCGGGCTCATAGAAAGTAATGATATTTAATACACAATTCAATAGCACAATTTCCTTCCTTTAATTATATTAGTATCGGCACTTTGCACTAAAATTGTCTATTAAAATTACTTGTCGAAAGATATAGTTGTGATAACAAATAATATGTGAAGTCAAGAACTTGTAACATGTAGTAGAAAGATATGAAAATATCTATAATTTTTTTCGAATTTTTTCGTCCACGTTTTCCGGCGCACGGATCAACCGATTTAAATGGTTCAAAAAACATCAGATTCCTATTAATAGGGAGATGTGCTGATAAGTTTATGGCAAAGGCAGGTCCAGTCACTTTGGAGATATCGAGCAAAATGTGCAAAAATGGCAGTTTACGAGAAAACTAAGCATTCTATTTGCTTATTCTGCGTGTGCTGACAAAACGATTTTTTTTGAATATCGAAAATAATTTGGATTTTAATTTGAATTGTGGCTAAAGTTCTAAAACTCACTTATATACTTGAAATAAATAATTTTAACTTTGTAATTCAGTTTATATAACTCTTATAAATATTAGACAATGTCTATATGTTTATTTACTTTTAATAACACAGACCTACAAAGTTTTTTTTGGTGCATCAAATGTTAGAGCTGATTCTTATAGTATTTTTTGCGCTGATTTCAAATCTGCAAACCATTTTTTTTGTATCAGCTCTAGTTTGGAACTTGGAAAGAAGTTGCCGAAACTAGGTCCATTCTAGGCCGTCACGGAAAAGAACTTTTCACAGTGTCAACTAACGTCCCAACTAAAGCCGAATGGGTCTTGTAAGTTCGTATGTACGAGTAGGCATATCTCATTAAAATAAAATTCGGAATTGTATTACTATTTTGTACTTTCATTCCTTATTATATCATATAATAACAACCTTGATAACAAGAAATTTCATAAAGTACTAAGTAATGCGTTAAAGGATTTAACTTTTTATAGCCCTCTGGAGTTTTTAAATTTCGATTTTTCAAATTACTTTCCGGAAAATCTCAACTAATCATTAACGCGACTTTTCCCGCTCGAAGAAATTTCTCTATTACAGGCAGCAGCAAGATCGATGGATCGACGATGGCAAAAATCCCTACGAACATACGGGCCCAAACCAACTGATGTCACTTACCAGCCATGTCTATGTGTACTATGCTCGTGACAACATAATTCGTTCGTTAAACTAAATACTTCTAAATTACTATTATTATTATTATTATTTCTTTCTTTGTTTATTTTTTCTTTTTTTTTTGTTTTATATAACTGTTATTGTTATATTGTTATAATACTTAATAATTAGTTAATTAAACACTTACAATTTAAAAAACAAAAAATTTTTGAGAAACGTTTTTTTTTTTTTTTTTTTTTTTTTCCCTAATTATTATTTTCATAAGACTGTTATTGTTAAAATACTTAATAATTAGTTAACTAAAAACTTATAATTCAAAACACTTTAAAATTGTAAAACAAAATTTTATTTTTTTTATTTTGACTGTTATTGTTACAATACTTAATAATTAGTTAACCAAAAACTTATATTTAAAAACACTTAAAAATTGTGAAACAAAATATTTCCTTCATCAAAATACCTAAAAATTTGTAAAATAAAAAAAAAAATTGTAAAAATATTTAACAACAACAATAAAAATGATGATGATAATATTAATAATAATAATAATTACAATAATATAAGATACTTAAATTTGTTAAAATATCATAAAATAACCTAAAATTTGTTAATATTGTAAAAGTATGTATTGTAAAGCTTATTAAAATTACTTATTAAATTTTTAAAAACACTTGTAACAAACAAACTAGTTATATTTAAAAAAAAAATTATAATTAAGTAAATATAGGGTTTATAGTAAATAAGTTAAGTAATAAAATAGCTAATAATTAATTAAATTATATTAAACCTATAAAATATTGACTTAAGCCTTATTATAATATTAAATATTATACCGACGGCTTGTAAAATTAATAAATAAATAAATAAATAAATATATATATATCATATCTTGAAAACTAAAGCTCATAGAAAAAAAACAATGTCATTTTTTAAATCAGCGCCCCAAATATACTTAAAAACAGCATTAAAATTGTTTGCACCATTTTCTTTGTTGGCCTGTGTAATCTATTGGAAAATATTTATTTTTCCCGAATATTTTTTTACGGTACGGGAAGTTACAGCAATTTAGCTTAAGGCACGATGTGATGTAAGCCACTAGTTTTTTTTA